>NC_051155.1:17951515-18151514 GCF_013339745.2 Dermacentor silvarum | reverse complement strand
GCTGTTGCGCTAGTGCACAACGCTCATACCGCCCGCGGAACGAAGACCGCATCCCTCGCTCCGCTACAAAGCCGACTGAGTGGAGCGTGACAGCGTGCCTACTTGGGCTCTTTGACGTTTTGCAGCCGAGTTGATAGCGCGTCGCTCGAGTCTCGGCAAGACGCGCTTATCAAATGCGAAATCTACGCAGTTCCCTGCAGTAGAGTGTTTTAGCTGAGGGCTTGCTTTCCGCTCCGCTCAGACCGGCATATGCTAGCAAATGCCGCACAACCGCTTAGCGGGAATGCTATTGCGCTTGCGCACAACGCTCCTACCTGCCGCGGAACGAAGACCGCATCCCTCGCTCCGCTACAAAGCCGACTGAGCGGAGCGTGACACCGTGTCTACTTGGCCTGTTTGACGTTTTGCAGCCGAGTTGATAGCGCGTCGCTCGCGTCTCGGCAAGACGCGCTTATCAAATGCGAAATCTAAGCAGTTCCCTGCAGTAGAGTGTTTTAGCTGAGGGCTTGCTGTCGGCTCCGCTCAGACCGGCATATGCTAGCAAATGCCGCACAACCGCTTAGCGGGAATGCTATTGCGCTTGCGCACAACGCTCATACCGGCCGCGGAACGAAGACCGCATCCCTCGCTCCGCTACAAAGCCGACTGAGCGGAGCGTGACAGCGTGTCTACTTGGCCTGTTTGACGTTTTGCAGCCGAGTTGATAGCGCGTCGCTCGCGTCTCGGCAAGACGCGCTTATCAAATGCGAAATCTAAGCAGTTCCCTGCAGTAGAGTGTTTTAGCTGAGGGCTTGCTGTCGGCTCCGCTCAGACCGGCATATGCTAGCAAATGCCGCACAACCGCTTAGCGGGAATGCTATTGCGCTTGCGCACAACGCTCATACCGGCCGCGGAACGAAGACCGCATCCCTCGCTCCGCTACAAAGCCGACTGAGCGGAGCGTGACAGCGTGTCTACTTGGCCTCTTTGACGTTTTGCAGCCGAGTTGATAGCGCGTCGCTCGCGTCTCGGCAAGACGCGCTTATCAAATGCGAAATCTAAGCAGTTCCCTGCAGTAGAGTGTTTTAGCTGAGGGCTTGCTGTCGGCTCCGCTCAGACCGGCATATGCTAGCAAATGCCGCACAACCGCTTAGCGGGAATGCTATTGCGCTTGCGCACAACGCTCATACCGGCCGCGGAACGAAGACCGCATCCCTCGCTCCGCTACAAAGCCGACTGAGCGGAGCGTGACAGCGTGTCTACTTGGCCTGTTTGACGTTTTGCAGCCGAGTTGATAGCGCGTCGCTCGCGTCTCGGCAAGACGCGCTTATCAAATGCGAAATCTAAGCAGTTCCCTGCAGTAGAGTGTTTTAGCTGAGGGCTTGCTGTCGGCTCCGCTCAGACCGGCATATGCTAGCAAATGCCGCACAACCGCTTAGCGGGAATGCTATTGCGCTTGCGCACAACGCTCATACCGGCCGCGGAACGAAGACCGCATCCCTCGCTCCGCTACAAAGCCGACTGAGCGGAGCGTGACAGCGTGTCTACTTGGCCTGTTTGACGTTTTGCAGCCGAGTTGATAGCGCGTCGCTCGCGTCTCGGCAAGACGCGCTTATCAAATGCGAAATCTAAGCAGTTCCCTGCAGTAGAGTGTTTTAGCTGAGGGCTTGCTGTCGGCTCCGCTCAGACCGGCATATGCTAGCAAATGCCGCACAACCGCTTAGCGGGAATGCTATTGCGCTTGCGCACAACGCTCATACCGGCCGCGGAACGAAGACCGCATCCCTCGCTCCGCTACAAAGCCGACTGAGCGGAGCGTGACAGCGTGTCTACTTGGCCTCTTTGACGTTTTGCAGCCGAGTTGATAGCGCGTCGCTCGCGTCTCGGCAAGACGCGCTTATCAAATGCGAAATCTAAGCAGTTCCCTGCAGTAGAGTGTTTTAGCTGAGGGCTTGCTGTCGGCTCCGCTCAGACCGGCATATGCTAGCAAATGCCGCACAACCGCTTAGCGGGAATGCTATTGCGCTTGCGCACAACGCTCATACCGGCCGCGGAACGAAGACCGCATCCCTCGCTCCGCTACAAAGCCGACTGAGCGGAGCGTGACAGCGTGTCTACTTGGCCTCTTTGACGTTTTGCAGCCGAGTTGATAGCGCGTCGCTCGCGTCTCGGCAAGACGCGCTTATCAAATGCGAAATCTAAGCAGTTCCCTGCAGTAGAGTGTTTTAGCTGAGGGCTTGCTGTCGGCTCCGCTCAGACCGGCATATGCTAGCAAATGCCGCACAACCGCTTAGCGGGAATGCTATTGCGCTTGCGCACAACGCTCATACCGGCCGCGGAACGAAGACCGCATCCCTCGCTCCGCTACAAAGCCGACTGAGCGGAGCGTGACAGCGTGTCTACTTGGCCTGTTTGACGTTTTGCAGCCGAGTTGATAGCGCGTCGCTCGCGTCTCGGCAAGACGCGCTTATCAAATGCGAAATCTAAGCAGTTCCCTGCAGTAGAGTGTTTTAGCTGAGGGCTTGCTGTCGGCTCCGCTCAGACCGGCATATGCTAGCAAATGCCGCACAACCGCTTAGCGGGAATGCTATTGCGCTTGCGCACAACGCTCATACCGGCCGCGGAACGAAGACCGCATCCCTCGCTCCGCTACAAAGCCGACTGAGCGGAGCGTGACAGCGTGTCTACTTGGCCTGTTTGACGTTTTGCAGCCGAGTTGATAGCGCGTCGCTCGCGTCTCGGCAAGACGCGCTTATCAAATGCGAAATCTAAGCAGTTCCCTGCAGTAGAGTGTTTTAGCTGAGGGCTTGCTGTCGGCTCCGCTCAGACCGGCATATGCTAGCAAATGCCGCACAACCGCTTAGCGGGAATGCTATTGCGCTTGCGCACAACGCTCATACCGGCCGCGGAACGAAGACCGCATCCCTCGCTCCGCTACAAAGCCGACTGAGCGGAGCGTGACAGCGTGTCTACTTGGCCTGTTTGACGTTTTGCAGCCGAGTTGATAGCGCGTCGCTCGCGTCTCGGCAAGACGCGCTTATCAAATGCGAAATCTAAGCAGTTCCCTGCAGTAGAGTGTTTTAGCTGAGGGCTTGCTGTCGGCTCCGCTCAGACCGGCATATGCTAGCAAATGCCGCACAACCGCTTAGCGGGAATGCTATTGCGCTTGCGCACAACGCTCATACCGGCCGCGGAACGAAGACCGCATCCCTCGCTCCGCTACAAAGCCGACTGAGCGGAGCGTGACAGCGTGTCTACTTGGCCTGTTTGACGTTTTGCAGCCGAGTTGATAGCGCGTCGCTCGCGTCTCGGCAAGACGCGCTTATCAAATGCGAAATCTAAGCAGTTCCCTGCAGTAGAGTGTTTTAGCTGAGGGCTTGCTGTCGGCTCCGCTCAGACCGGCATATGCTAGCAAATGCCGCACAACCGCTTAGCGGGAATGCTATTGCGCTTGCGCACAACGCTCATACCGGCCGCGGAACGAAGACCGCATCCCTCGCTCCGCTACAAAGCCGACTGAGCGGAGCGTGACAGCGTGTCTACTTGGCCTGTTTGACGTTTTGCAGCCGAGTTGATAGCGCGTCGCTCGCGTCTCGGCAAGACGCGCTTATCAAATGCGAAATCTAAGCAGTTCCCTGCAGTAGAGTGTTTTAGCTGAGGGCTTGCTGTCGGCTCCGCTCAGACCGGCATATGCTAGCAAATGCCGCACAACCGCTTAGCGGGAATGCTATTGCGCTTGCGCACAACGCTCATACCGGCCGCGGAACGAAGACCGCATCCCTCGCTCCGCTACAAAGCCGACTGAGCGGAGCGTGACAGCGTGTCTACTTGGCCTGTTTGACGTTTTGCAGCCGAGTTGATAGCGCGTCGCTCGCGTCTCGGCAAGACGCGCTTATCAAATGCGAAATCTAAGCAGTTCCCTGCAGTAGAGTGTTTTAGCTGAGGGCTTGCTGTCGGCTCCGCTCAGACCGGCATATGCTAGCAAATGCCGCACAACCGCTTAGCGGGAATGCTATTGCGCTTGCGCACAACGCTCATACCGGCCGCGGAACGAAGACCGCATCCCTCGCTCCGCTACAAAGCCGACTGAGCGGAGCGTGACAGCGTGTCTACTTGGCCTGTTTGACGTTTTGCAGCCGAGTTGATAGCGCGTCGCTCGCGTCTCGGCAAGACGCGCTTATCAAATGCGAAATCTAAGCAGTTCCCTGCAGTAGAGTGTTTTAGCTGAGGGCTTGCTGTCGGCTCCGCTCAGACCGGCATATGCTAGCAAATGCCGCACAACCGCTTAGCGGGAATGCTATTGCGCTTGCGCACAACGCTCATACCGGCCGCGGAACGAAGACCGCATCCCTCGCTCCGCTACAAAGCCGACTGAGCGGAGCGTGACAGCGTGTCTACTTGGCCTGTTTGACGTTTTGCAGCCGAGTTGATAGCGCGTCGCTCGCGTCTCGGCAAGACGCGCTTATCAAATGCGAAATCTAAGCAGTTCCCTGCAGTAGAGTGTTTTAGCTGAGGGCTTGCTGTCGGCTCCGCTCAGACCGGCATATGCTAGCAAATGCCGCACAACCGCTTAGCGGGAATGCTATTGCGCTTGCGCACAACGCTCATACCGGCCGCGGAACGAAGACCGCATCCCTCGCTCCGCTACAAAGCCGACTGAGCGGAGCGTGACAGCGTGTCTACTTGGCCTGTTTGACGTTTTGCAGCCGAGTTGATAGCGCGTCGCTCGCGTCTCGGCAAGACGCGCTTATCAAATGCGAAATCTAAGCAGTTCCCTGCAGTAGAGTGTTTTAGCTGAGGGCTTGCTGTCGGCTCCGCTCAGACCGGCATATGCTAGCAAATGCCGCACAACCGCTTAGCGGGAATGCTATTGCGCTTGCGCACAACGCTCATACCGGCCGCGGAACGAAGACCGCATCCCTCGCTCCGCTACAAAGCCGACTGAGCGGAGCGTGACAGCGTGTCTACTTGGCCTCTTTGACGTTTTGCAGCCGAGTTGATAGCGCGTCGCTCGCGTCTCGGCAAGACGCGCTTATCAAATGCGAAATCTAAGCAGTTCCCTGCAGTAGAGTGTTTTAGCTGAGGGCTTGCTGTCGGCTCCGCTCAGACCGGCATATGCTAGCAAATGCCGCACAACCGCTTAGCGGGAATGCTATTGCGCTTGCGCACAACGCTCATACCGGCCGCGGAACGAAGACCGCATCCCTCGCTCCGCTACAAAGCCGACTGAGCGGAGCGTGACAGCGTGTCTACTTGGCCTGTTTGACGTTTTGCAGCCGAGTTGATAGCGCGTCGCTCGCGTCTCGGCAAGACGCGCTTATCAAATGCGAAATCTAAGCAGTTCCCTGCAGTAGAGTGTTTTAGCTGAGGGCTTGCTGTCGGCTCCGCTCAGACCGGCATATGCTAGCAAATGCCGCACAACCGCTTAGCGGGAATGCTATTGCGCTTGCGCACAACGCTCATACCGGCCGCGGAACGAAGACCGCATCCCTCGCTCCGCTACAAAGCCGACTGAGCGGAGCGTGACAGCGTGTCTACTTGGCCTGTTTGACGTTTTGCAGCCGAGTTGATAGCGCGTCGCTCGCGTCTCGGCAAGACGCGCTTATCAAATGCGAAATCTAAGCAGTTCCCTGCAGTAGAGTGTTTTAGCTGAGGGCTTGCTGTCGGCTCCGCTCAGACCGGCATATGCTAGCAAATGCCGCACAACCGCTTAGCGGGAATGCTATTGCGCTTGCGCACAACGCTCATACCGGCCGCGGAACGAAGACCGCATCCCTCGCTCCGCTACAAAGCCGACTGAGCGGAGCGTGACAGCGTGTCTACTTGGCCTGTTTGACGTTTTGCAGCCGAGTTGATAGCGCGTCGCTCGCGTCTCGGCAAGACGCGCTTATCAAATGCGAAATCTAAGCAGTTCCCTGCAGTAGAGTGTTTTAGCTGAGGGCTTGCTGTCGGCTCCGCTCAGACCGGCATATGCTAGCAAATGCCGCACAACCGCTTAGCGGGAATGCTATTGCGCTTGCGCACAACGCTCATACCGGCCGCGGAACGAAGACCGCATCCCTCGCTCCGCTACAAAGCCGACTGAGCGGAGCGTGACAGCGTGTCTACTTGGCCTGTTTGACGTTTTGCAGCCGAGTTGATAGCGCGTCGCTCGCGTCTCGGCAAGACGCGCTTATCAAATGCGAAATCTAAGCAGTTCCCTGCAGTAGAGTGTTTTAGCTGAGGGCTTGCTGTCGGCTCCGCTCAGACCGGCATATGCTAGCAAATGCCGCACAACCGCTTAGCGGGAATGCTATTGCGCTTGCGCACAACGCTCATACCGGCCGCGGAACGAAGACCGCATCCCTCGCTCCGCTACAAAGCCGACTGAGCGGAGCGTGACAGCGTGTCTACTTGGCCTGTTTGACGTTTTGCAGCCGAGTTGATAGCGCGTCGCTCGCGTCTCGGCAAGACGCGCTTATCAAATGCGAAATCTAAGCAGTTCCCTGCAGTAGAGTGTTTTAGCTGAGGGCTTGCTGTCGGCTCCGCTCAGACCGGCATATGCTAGCAAATGCCGCACAACCGCTTAGCGGGAATGCTATTGCGCTTGCGCACAACGCTCATACCGGCCGCGGAACGAAGACCGCATCCCTCGCTCCGCTACAAAGCCGACTGAGCGGAGCGTGACAGCGTGTCTACTTGGCCTGTTTGACGTTTTGCAGCCGAGTTGATAGCGCGTCGCTCGCGTCTCGGCAAGACGCGCTTATCAAATGCGAAATCTAAGCAGTTCCCTGCAGTAGAGTGTTTTAGCTGAGGGCTTGCTGTCGGCTCCGCTCAGACCGGCATATGCTAGCAAATGCCGCACAACCGCTTAGCGGGAATGCTATTGCGCTTGCGCACAACGCTCATACCGGCCGCGGAACGAAGACCGCATCCCTCGCTCCGCTACAAAGCCGACTGAGCGGAGCGTGACAGCGTGTCTACTTGGCCTGTTTGACGTTTTGCAGCCGAGTTGATAGCGCGTCGCTCGCGTCTCGGCAAGACGCGCTTATCAAATGCGAAATCTAAGCAGTTCCCTGCAGTAGAGTGTTTTAGCTGAGGGCTTGCTGTCGGCTCCGCTCAGACCGGCATATGCTAGCAAATGCCGCACAACCGCTTAGCGGGAATGCTATTGCGCTTGCGCACAACGCTCATACCGGCCGCGGAACGAAGACCGCATCCCTCGCTCCGCTACAAAGCCGACTGAGCGGAGCGTGACAGCGTGTCTACTTGGCCTGTTTGACGTTTTGCAGCCGAGTTGATAGCGCGTCGCTCGCGTCTCGGCAAGACGCGCTTATCAAATGCGAAATCTAAGCAGTTCCCTGCAGTAGAGTGTTTTAGCTGAGGGCTTGCTGTCGGCTCCGCTCAGACCGGCATATGCTAGCAAATGCCGCACAACCGCTTAGCGGGAATGCTATTGCGCTTGCGCACAACGCTCATACCGGCCGCGGAACGAAGACCGCATCCCTCGCTCCGCTACAAAGCCGACTGAGCGGAGCGTGACAGCGTGTCTACTTGGCCTGTTTGACGTTTTGCAGCCGAGTTGATAGCGCGTCGCTCGCGTCTCGGCAAGACGCGCTTATCAAATGCGAAATCTAAGCAGTTCCCTGCAGTAGAGTGTTTTAGCTGAGGGCTTGCTGTCGGCTCCGCTCAGACCGGCATATGCTAGCAAATGCCGCACAACCGCTTAGCGGGAATGCTATTGCGCTTGCGCACAACGCTCATACCGGCCGCGGAACGAAGACCGCATCCCTCGCTCCGCTACAAAGCCGACTGAGCGGAGCGTGACAGCGTGTCTACTTGGCCTGTTTGACGTTTTGCAGCCGAGTTGATAGCGCGTCGCTCGCGTCTCGGCAAGACGCGCTTATCAAATGCGAAATCTAAGCAGTTCCCTGCAGTAGAGTGTTTTAGCTGAGGGCTTGCTGTCGGCTCCGCTCAGACCGGCATATGCTAGCAAATGCCGCACAACCGCTTAGCGGGAATGCTATTGCGCTTGCGCACAACGCTCATACCGGCCGCGGAACGAAGACCGCATCCCTCGCTCCGCTACAAAGCCGACTGAGCGGAGCGTGACAGCGTGTCTACTTGGCCTGTTTGACGTTTTGCAGCCGAGTTGATAGCGCGTCGCTCGCGTCTCGGCAAGACGCGCTTATCAAATGCGAAATCTAAGCAGTTCCCTGCAGTAGAGTGTTTTAGCTGAGGGCTTGCTGTCGGCTCCGCTCAGACCGGCATATGCTAGCAAATGCCGCACAACCGCTTAGCGGGAATGCTATTGCGCTTGCGCACAACGCTCATACCGGCCGCGGAACGAAGACCGCATCCCTCGCTCCGCTACAAAGCCGACTGAGCGGAGCGTGACAGCGTGTCTACTTGGCCTGTTTGACGTTTTGCAGCCGAGTTGATAGCGCGTCGCTCGCGTCTCGGCAAGACGCGCTTATCAAATGCGAAATCTAAGCAGTTCCCTGCAGTAGAGTGTTTTAGCTGAGGGCTTGCTGTCGGCTCCGCTCAGACCGGCATATGCTAGCAAATGCCGCACAACCGCTTAGCGGGAATGCTATTGCGCTTGCGCACAACGCTCATACCGGCCGCGGAACGAAGACCGCATCCCTCGCTCCGCTACAAAGCCGACTGAGCGGAGCGTGACAGCGTGTCTACTTGGCCTCTTTGACGTTTTGCAGCCGAGTTGATAGCGCGTCGCTCGCGTCTCGGCAAGACGCGCTTATCAAATGCGAAATCTAAGCAGTTCCCTGCAGTAGAGTGTTTTAGCTGAGGGCTTGCTGTCGGCTCCGCTCAGACCGGCATATGCTAGCAAATGCCGCACAACCGCTTAGCGGGAATGCTATTGCGCTTGCGCACAACGCTCATACCGGCCGCGGAACGAAGACCGCATCCCTCGCTCCGCTACAAAGCCGACTGAGCGGAGCGTGACAGCGTGTCTACTTGGCCTGTTTGACGTTTTGCAGCCGAGTTGATAGCGCGTCGCTCGCGTCTCGGCAAGACGCGCTTATCAAATGCGAAATCTAAGCAGTTCCCTGCAGTAGAGTGTTTTAGCTGAGGGCTTGCTGTCGGCTCCGCTCAGACCGGCATATGCTAGCAAATGCCGCACAACCGCTTAGCGGGAATGCTATTGCGCTTGCGCACAACGCTCATACCGGCCGCGGAACGAAGACCGCATCCCTCGCTCCGCTACAAAGCCGACTGAGCGGAGCGTGACAGCGTGTCTACTTGGCCTGTTTGACGTTTTGCAGCCGAGTTGATAGCGCGTCGCTCGCGTCTCGGCAAGACGCGCTTATCAAATGCGAAATCTAAGCAGTTCCCTGCAGTAGAGTGTTTTAGCTGAGGGCTTGCTGTCGGCTCCGCTCAGACCGGCATATGCTAGCAAATGCCGCACAACCGCTTAGCGGGAATGCTATTGCGCTTGCGCACAACGCTCATACCGGCCGCGGAACGAAGACCGCATCCCTCGCTCCGCTACAAAGCCGACTGAGCGGAGCGTGACAGCGTGTCTACTTGGCCTGTTTGACGTTTTGCAGCCGAGTTGATAGCGCGTCGCTCGCGTCTCGGCAAGACGCGCTTATCAAATGCGAAATCTAAGCAGTTCCCTGCAGTAGAGTGTTTTAGCTGAGGGCTTGCTGTCGGCTCCGCTCAGACCGGCATATGCTAGCAAATGCCGCACAACCGCTTAGCGGGAATGCTATTGCGCTTGCGCACAACGCTCATACCGGCCGCGGAACGAAGACCGCATCCCTCGCTCCGCTACAAAGCCGACTGAGCAGAGCGTGACAGCGTGTCTACTTGGCCTGTTTGACGTTTTGCAGCCGAGTTGATAGCGCGTCGCTCGCGTCTCGGCAAGACGCGCTTATCAAATGCGAAATCTAAGCAGTTCCCTGCAGTAGAGTGTTTTAGCTGAGGGCTTGCTGTCGGCTCCGCTCAGACCGGCATATGCTAGCAAATGCCGCACAACCGCTTAGCGGGAATGCTATTGCGCTTGCGCACAACGCTCATACCGGCCGCGGAACGAAGACCGCATCCCTCGCTCCGCTACAAAGCCGACTGAGCGGAGCGTGACAGCGTGTCTACTTGGCCTCTTTGACGTTTTGCAGCCGAGTTGATAGCGCGTCGCTCGCGTCTCGGCAAGACGCGCTTATCAAATGCGAAATCTAAGCAGTTCCCTGCAGTAGAGTGTTTTAGCTGAGGGCTTGCTGTCGGCTCCGCTCAGACCGGCATATGCTAGCAAATGCCGCACAACCGCTTAGCGGGAATGCTATTGCGCTTGCGCACAACGCTCATACCGGCCGCGGAACGAAGACCGCATCCCTCGCTCCGCTACAAAGCCGACTGAGCGGAGCGTGACAGCGTGTCTACTTGGCCTGTTTGACGTTTTGCAGCCGAGTTGATAGCGCGTCGCTCGCGTCTCGGCAAGACGCGCTTATCAAATGCGAAATCTAAGCAGTTCCCTGCAGTAGAGTGTTTTAGCTGAGGGCTTGCTGTCGGCTCCGCTCAGACCGGCATATGCTAGCAAATGCCGCACAACCGCTTAGCGGGAATGCTATTGCGCTTGCGCACAACGCTCATACCGGCCGCGGAACGAAGACCGCATCCCTCGCTCCGCTACAAAGCCGACTGAGCGGAGCGTGACAGCGTGTCTACTTGGCCTGTTTGACGTTTTGCAGCCGAGTTGATAGCGCGTCGCTCGCGTCTCGGCAAGACGCGCTTATCAAATGCGAAATCTAAGCAGTTCCCTGCAGTAGAGTGTTTTAGCTGAGGGCTTGCTGTCGGCTCCGCTCAGACCGGCATATGCTAGCAAATGCCGCACAACCGCTTAGCGGGAATGCTATTGCGCTTGCGCACAACGCTCATACCGGCCGCGGAACGAAGACCGCATCCCTCGCTCCGCTACAAAGCCGACTGAGCGGAGCGTGACAGCGTGTCTACTTGGCCTGTTTGACGTTTTGCAGCCGAGTTGATAGCGCGTCGCTCGCGTCTCGGCAAGACGCGCTTATCAAATGCGAAATCTAAGCAGTTCCCTGCAGTAGAGTGTTTTAGCTGAGGGCTTGCTGTCGGCTCCGCTCAGACCGGCATATGCTAGCAAATGCCGCACAACCGCTTAGCGGGAATGCTATTGCGCTTGCGCACAACGCTCATACCGGCCGCGGAACGAAGACCGCATCCCTCGCTCCGCTACAAAGCCGACTGAGCGGAGCGTGACAGCGTGTCTACTTGGCCTGTTTGACGTTTTGCAGCCGAGTTGATAGCGCGTCGCTCGCGTCTCGGCAAGACGCGCTTATCAAATGCGAAATCTAAGCAGTTCCCTGCAGTAGAGTGTTTTAGCTGAGGGCTTGCTGTCGGCTCCGCTCAGACCGGCATATGCTAGCAAATGCCGCACAACCGCTTAGCGGGAATGCTATTGCGCTTGCGCACAACGCTCATACCGGCCGCGGAACGAAGACCGCATCCCTCGCTCCGCTACAAAGCCGACTGAGCGGAGCGTGACAGCGTGTCTACTTGGCCTGTTTGACGTTTTGCAGCCGAGTTGATAGCGCGTCGCTCGCGTCTCGGCAAGACGCGCTTATCAAATGCGAAATCTAAGCAGTTCCCTGCAGTAGAGTGTTTTAGCTGAGGGCTTGCTGTCGGCTCCGCTCAGACCGGCATATGCTAGCAAATGCCGCACAACCGCTTAGCGGGAATGCTATTGCGCTTGCGCACAACGCTCATACCGGCCGCGGAACGAAGACCGCATCCCTCGCTCCGCTACAAAGCCGACTGAGCGGAGCGTGACAGCGTGTCTACTTGGCCTGTTTGACGTTTTGCAGCCGAGTTGATAGCGCGTCGCTCGCGTCTCGGCAAGACGCGCTTATCAAATGCGAAATCTAAGCAGTTCCCTGCAGTAGAGTGTTTTAGCTGAGGGCTTGCTGTCGGCTCCGCTCAGACCGGCATATGCTAGCAAATGCCGCACAACCGCTTAGCGGGAATGCTATTGCGCTTGCGCACAACGCTCATACCGGCCGCGGAACGAAGACCGCATCCCTCGCTCCGCTACAAAGCCGACTGAGCGGAGCGTGACAGCGTGTCTACTTGGCCTCTTTGACGTTTTGCAGCCGAGTTGATAGCGCGTCGCTCGAGTCTCGGCAAGACGCGCTTATCAAATGCGAAATCTACGCAGTTCCCTGCAGTAGAGTGCTTTAGCTGAGGGCTTGCTTTCCGCTCCGCTCAGACCGGCATATGCTAGCAAATGCCACACAACCGCTTAGCGGGAATGCTATTGCGCTTGCGCACAACGCTCATACCGGCCGCGGAACGAAGACCGCATCCCTCGCTCCGCTACAAAGCCGACTGAGCGGAGCGTGACAGCGTGTCTACTTGGCCTCTTCGTCATTTTGCATCCGAATTGATAGCGCGTCTTTCACGTCTCGCCAAGGCGCACTCTATGCGAAATCTATGCAGATCCCTGCAGAATCTCAGAGCGTGAAATCTGAGCGGAGCGGAGCGTAAGCGGCGCTCTGCTAAAGCTGTCTAGTATCTCAGAGCGCGAAATCTGCGCGGAGCGGAGCGTAAGCGGTGCTCTGCTAAAACTGCCTAATATTAAGCATTGTACGTAGTTTCAGAAATTGCACGCCTATGGAATTCGTGGTCACCCATCAGACTTATTTAGATGTTATCTAAAACATCGCAAACTGGTAGTCGAGAAGATAAAAACTGCTCGGAACTGAAGTCTATTTCGAAGGGTGCGCTGCAGGGAAGCAACCTTGGGCTTCTTCTTTTAATAGCCAACATAAATGACCGACTTCTGAGACGGTACATACGTTCTATATGCCGATGATGTCAGCATATTTGTTTCGGCTGAAGAGAGTATAACACACCAGAATATAATAAACCAGATTCTTACGAAACCAACGCACTGGCCATGCTTTAATAATTTCACCATAAACACAAGTAAAACAAAGGTGGTGTTATTTAGACCAAGAAATGAGCCAAGAAACCTTAATTTGCATCTTTCTTATGAAGATACTGAAATTGAGTTGGTAAATTATAAAAAATCAGGGAGTCATGTTTTAAAGCCATATGCTTTGAAATGAAGATATCCACAGTGTGATCAATTAGACATCGCGCGTTGTGGTATGACATATAGCTGCAAACAGTGTTGCCATTTAAGGTATAGCTTTTACTTTACAAATAATTCTTTATTCTTTCCTCACCTATTGGTTTTTCGTATGGGGCTCCACAACTTCTACGAACTTGCAAAAACTATACCTGATTCAAAAGAAATATATCAGAATACTTTTTAACTTTCGGTGAAAAAAAAAACAGCGCGGACAAGGGAGGAACACAGGACCAGACAGCGTTTGTCCTGTGTTTCTGCTTTTTCCGTGTTTATTTCGCACCGTTTTTTCACTGATCGATTTGTACGAACTAGCTCGCATTCACGCATTTTTTAAGTTACCGAATGATGCCCACATGGCTTAATTATTTTAGCACTCTGGAATCTTACCTGTCCATAATCTCTGCACTTCTAAATTGCCTGTAGCAATCAGGCGCGTAGTTAAAGTGAATCGACATTTTCTGCATGACCTTTCTCATCTACATCATTGTGCACCGATCAAATTGCGGAATCTGCATACGTTAGGTTATTAAATTACATTGGCTTTCTATTCAGCCCTATACACGTTCTTGTGCCTTGTCTGGTTATGAGACTAAGATATCATCTATATTTGCTATACCAATTTGCTGTATGTTGCAAGGTATTGTAATTGCCGCTGCTGTCTGTTCTGTACAAAGGTAGCTGTGGGCCTTCGTCAAGCTGCCTCTACGAAGAGCAGCTTTTATAGCTACAGCCTCCAGTGTGATGATGAAAAATGTACATTAGTATTATTATACATTAAACGCACTAAAACTTTTCCAAGGGAGCCAACAATTGAACATGGCAAGTTTCGTAAACTTTAGGGAGCCAAAATTTGCCAAACTACATTGAAATACGTTAAGTCCCGCTGACGCACAGGCACTGAGCTTTCTGCGCGAAATTCAGAAATTGAACTTTTACCAACATATTCTCTAATAATCAAGCGTTTATACCGGAATGAGCGATAACAGAGTTTTAAAAGAATACTTTTGGTCAATCTAAACTGATTTAGTGTTTGTCTTAGCAGCCCTTGAAATCCCAGAATGCTCGTTAAAAAGTGATACTTCAGTAGTGCATGGATGCCACTCTTCAGCGTAAACTTCCTCTATGCCCAGGTTCTTCTCCGAGCATTAAACGTATAGCGCAGAACAAGGAAATGGTTCTAAAATTGTGTGCTACCTTGGGCCATACATTTACTGCTGCTGTGCTATATTCTCTATGAATGTCGGCACGAAACGTGTCAGCCAAGATAGCGCCTTCTGTATGATCTTTGCAAGTTCGCTATTTGTAAACAGCCAGAACAGCAAGCATGCCTGAATGATAAAAGAAATCGTTCCTTGGCGCCACATTTACATTGTCAATGTCAACAAAATTGGCAGCTCGTTTACGCGACCGTTGTGACAAAACCAACTATTGGGTGCGTGGTCATACGGTGGTTCCATCATCCGGGAATGCGCCGCTGACGTGGTGTGAGGGATAACACGGCAGACTCTTCATAGTTTGGGTGCCAGCGGTCGAATCAAGCGCCACGCGGGCGCCCTTCTGAAGGTTTCTGTAAGTTCCTTTAAAACAAGGGCATTTCGTCACCATGAGATGACTCCTCCTGGGCAACTGCAAACACGTAGCACTCAACTCGCACCGCATCTTGAGAAATCAAAAGGCACGGCCACTGCGTGCGGTCGTCGCAATGCAGTCTGCATTCTGTCTTTTTTTTTGGGGGGGGGGAGAGGGGGGGGACTAGCAATGAAAGATATTCGTGTTGTATGCTTTCTGTAAAACAGCGGCTAAGGTCTCAATGCAGCGATCCCGCGGACCTTCGACGAGCGGTTACGCGTGCTCGTGTAATGTTCCATATCTCTATTTCGCTGCCAAACAGCGCGATTTTGCGCGTTATTTCCATTTCGCCACAAGCGGTACTGCAAGTTGTGTGCAGTTTCTCTTTTAAATTATAACAAAATTTCTCACGATGCCCCGTGTTAACATACTGCAGTTTGGTCTGTTGCTGTGAATAGGCCAACATTCCTTTTCCCGGAAAAAAAATAAAATAAAAAAATTGACTCGCCATCCCGGACCAGCAAAAGCGGATATCCAGCGAAGCTGTTCAATACCACCACTGAAACTGCTGAGGGGGGTATGCAGTATTTTATTGCTCTAGAGTAATGGTATACAATTTAGAGTAATGGTAGTAATGGTAATATTGGCGCCACGCCGCCGCTGGTAGTATTGCATTTCCTCTTTCCCTTTGCCGCTCCTCGTATTCACGCTGTTACTCGGGAGTCCTAACTATGCGTTGCGTACTCATAGTGGTGCTGCAACAACATCGAAACCAGTCGCTAGGCTGGTTCTTTTATATACGAGAGGCTAGAGACGCCACTTTCCACGTCGCAAGCGACGTCGCTGCGGCAGCTCGCGCAACAGTAATCAACAGTAATCTTTACCGGGAAACGTATGCGGGGAGCGCTACGTGCTTTGTTTTGTTTTCAGGAGCGCCTTATCAACAATTATGTGGCTCGGATGCTTGTTTTGTGCTTGTCCTTTACTGAAACAAAAGCTGTTCTGTATGTTGTAGACGTCATTCCAAATAAGGGGTGCACTTTGCGCTTCACATTGCCCAGTGCTTGAAGCCTCTGCCTTACGGGTGTGCCAGCCACTGTTCCTGCCCTGCATTGCCCCCAGGGTAGGCCCATATTTCTGGTAACGGACACGGACACGAAAAATGCCGACCATCGAGAGGCTAACAGTTTGGCTTTAAAAAAGGACAATGTAGCTAAATAAAAAGGTGCACTAATAAACCTTTGTTAAATCTATTAACATGCCCAAATTACGAAATGGAAACGGGGACGTAGTGAAATCTGGAATAGCTATCGATATATATCCATCCCCCAAATTAGATAAAATATGCACTGGCATCTCATTTTCTGTATTATACCCTCAGGTCATTCAGCCTTTACAGAGGGGGCGGACAAGCTCCACAATACAAATCAGTACACGGGTGAATAAGACAACAGAATAAAACAAAACTTCATAAAAGAGTACAAGCCCCAAACCAAGAGAAACCAAAAGTGAATAATCAGAAATAAAGGTAAATCAGAAATAACGTCACGCAAGTAAGGTTAGAACCATTTGAAACGTGAAACAACAGAATAAGCACAGTTCAACAAAAGTGTGCAGTAATGAACCATGGTCACGAACTATGGGAAACCACAAATAACAATTCCTCTACTGAAAGCTTACAATATTGGCTATAGCTTTCCTAAACCTGGATGAATCAGTGATATCTACGATGTCATTTCAAAGGTCGTTTCATTGGCCGGAAGTCTTTGGTAAAAAATTCACTGACAATTACGACACTCCCTAATGTGAAATTTGAGCCCAGGGGCGCTATAACATAACACTGTTCCATACTTTTCTATTCCAATTCTGCAATCAGCCCACCACGATTGCATGGTCAAAACATTTTCGGGCCACTCATAACTTCGCATGTGTGTCACGCGACGTCACGAAAACAGCCATAGCTCCCCATCTGATCTAACGTGTACACACTGATTACGCACAAATAAACTGCACAAAAGATAAATAAATATTCTCGATTCGACGGCTTTTCACCATTAGCCCTTTGCTATTGGTCCAATGTTGTCGGGCTGTGCCCACTTCGCCTGTCTGTCACGAGACCTCACAAAACCACGAAAACTCACCGCGTCAAAGTGACGTGTACGCGAAAAAAAATGCATTAATATGCCGAACGAACTGAAAGTTTTTCTGAATAGCCACAGACTGCCCCGTTCCGAAAGGAATAGAAGATGGCTGTCCGCCGATCACTCAGGCCCTCACTACTCGAACCTGCCAGCAGGTGAGCATGTATTTATTTGCGCATGATAAACCTTTTTGTGTGGCAGTAAAACGTTATCGAGCCCTTTCGGCATGCATACGACATCGCTCTGCCACCCGCCGTGGTTGCTCAGTGGCTATGGTGTTGGGCTGCTGAGCACGAGGTCGCGGGATCGAATCCCGGCCATGGCGGCCGCATTTCAATGGGGGCGAAATGCGAAAACACCCTTGTACTTAGATTTAGGTGCACGTTAAAGAACCCCAGGTGGTCCAAATTTCCGGAGTCCCTCACTACGGCGTGCCTCATAATCAGAACTGGTTTTGGCACGTAAAACCCCATAATTTAATTTTAACATCGCTCTGCCAACTTTTCCTTGCTGAGGATCCGTTTTAGCGGCATTCTTATGCTTCCGTTGCACGCCGCCGCGATTTTCGACCAGCCACCGCAAGCTAATTAAGGCGAAGCGGACCAATAGGAGAAGCCGGCACCACCCTATTCATGTGGTTATCTATTTTCACTGTGGTGGCTCGGCCACATCGAACCCTCTCCACTAGAGCGTGCTCCTCGCCTCTTGTCAGCCAATTAGATAATAAACACCTCTCTGTGCAGGGAATGTTATTCGTTTTGAAAGCGAACAAAGGCGACCTCCTATAAACGAGGAGAGTATTTGATTGGGTTGTTCAGACAACGCTGTGGGTCACCGTCCGATGCTTGTGTCGGTGGTTACGTAAATTTGACGTCAGGAGATTGGAAATAAAACAGTTTGGAATAGCTTTATGCTATAGCGCTCCAGCTCTAAACGTGTCTTTATTTCGCGGTATATTGGCTGGCGCGGACAACGTCTCACGCGGCGCGTTGCTAATGGAGCGAAGTGTGGCGCGAATGCCTCGCTAATCTTGACATCGCGAGAACGAGCGCGTGGGTGACGCGTGGGCGCGATTCACAGCAGCCGCCGCCGACAGACCTCCGAGACGATGCACCCTACTCTGGCGCCTTCTCGTAGCCATCGTCGCCGCTCTACGCTTTTCTTCGCACCCTTTCCCCATACCCTGCTCCTCCACTGTTCGCCTCATGGTTCCGCTGCACCCTCCTCCTGCGATTTCCTCCTCGCGTCTCTCATCCCCCACTGCGCTCAGCCTTAGCGCAGTGGGGGATGAGTGGCGCACTAAAAGCTGTGCGCTAAAGATTACAGTGACGTTTCACTTCGTGAACGCTGGTAACGCGCAAGCATATGGCTGAAACTGGGAGCCATCGGTGCGCCTAGATGCCTAGACTGCCCGCATCGCAGATCGCTTTCAAGATAGGGCCGGTACGGCCGCGCCATAGGCGGTAGCCGACGAAATAAAACGTCCCGCCCCATATGGGAAGACGGCACGCTTCCCTGCTTTCCTCCATAGCGCGCGCAAAATAGAGCCGCCATCGTCTGCTCACCAGCGCACGCTTTCACTCGCACGTATAACATACGCTGCGTGGAGACGCTGTTATCACGAGATAAACCCGAAAGCATTCTTCTATTTGAAGAATGCATTGAACGAAGACCGCATCCCTCGCTCCGCTACAAAGCCGACTGAGCGGAGCGTGACAGCGTGTGTACTTGGCCTGTTTGACGTTTTGCAGCCGAGTTGATAGCGCGTCACTCGATTCTCGGCAAGACGCGCTTATCAAATGCGAAATCTAAGCAGTTCCCTGCAGTAGAGTGTTTTAGCTGAGGGCTTGCTTTCCGCTCGGCTCAGACCGGCATATGCTAGCAAACGCCACACAACCGCTTAGCGGGAATGCTATTGCGCTTGCGCACAACGCTCATACCGGCCGCGGAACGAAGACCGCATCCCTCGCTCCGCTACAAAGCCGACTGAGCGGAGCGTGACAGCGTGTCTACTTGGCCTCTTTGACGTTTTGCAGCCGAGTTGATAGCGCGTCGCTCGAGTCTCGGCAAGACGCGCTTATCAAATGCGAAATCTACGCAGTTCCCTGCAGTAGAGTGTTTTAGCTGAGGGCTTGCTTTCCGCTCCGCTCAGACCGGCATATGCTAGCAAATGCCACACAACCACTTAGCGGGAATGCTAATGCGCTTGCGCACAACGCTCCTGCCTGCCGCGGAACGAAGACCGCATCCCTCGCTCCGCTACAAAGCCGACTGAGCGGAGCGTGACAGCGTGTCTACTTGGCCTCTTCGTCATTTTGCATCCGAATTGATAGCGCGTCTTTCACGTCTCGCCAAGGCGCACTCTATGCGAAATCTATGCAGATCCCTGCAGAATCTCAGAGCGTGAAATCTGAGCGGAGCGGAGCGTAAGCGGCGCTCTGCTAAAGCTGTCTAGTATCTCAGAGCGCGAAATCTGCGCGGAGCGGAGCGTAAGCGGTGCTCTGCTAAAACTGCCTAATATTGAGCCCAAGCACAGTGCTCGACCGCTGGCGCCGCCATGCGCCGCTCGCACGTACCATGTTTCTAGGTTCTTTCTTTCGCCAAGGGCCGAGGCGCTAAGCAACACGCTCCCTAGATTGTATGCGTTTGTCCCTGACGTCCCTAACGTCTATTCCGCACACAACCCCCGTAGCAACTGCCAGACGAGGTGAGTGCGCCTCCGCTAGAGCACTGCACGGGCTCGGCCTTAACCGAAAGCCCGGGCCCGGCCCGACCCGTGGGCCGGGTCGGGCCGGGTAGGGCAGTTTTTTTCATGGGCTCGGGCCGGGCTCGGGCACGGCATCTGCTTTGTGACCCGGGCCCGGGCCGGGCTCGGGTTTTTTGACATGGGCCTGGGCCGGGATCGGACTTTCTGGTGGTGTGCATGTAACGTGCAACGAGTTATCATCGCGCTTCTCGGCTCTGAAAAACATGTTTTTCTGTATCGGGCCGGGTTTGGGCCGGGCTCGGGCCGGGCTCGGGCCTAAGATAAAGGGGTGGCGGGCTGGGCCGGGCGGGTGACGTAGATTATCTCCGCGCCGGGGCCGGGCCCGGGTCTCGCCATGAAACTTTTGGTCGGGCTCGGGCGGGCAGCCGAACATAAAAACGGGCCCGGGCCGGGCCCGGGCTGAAAAAATCGGCCCGTGCAGGTGCTCTAGTCCGCCTACCCTCCACCTCTGCAACGCTTCGCCTCTTTTCTCCTTCCACACTTCGCTCAACGCCACGTAGACTTTCCTCTAGGTCGCGTTTTAGGTCGCGTTGTTTTGCCGCGAGCTCCGTGAGCACCTTCGTTCTTTCCCGGCGCGCGTTTAGCATCTTCACCTCCAGACGCCTTCCTCCTCCCGCGCTCGTTGCTTTCGCGGCTTCAAGCTGCCTATCGCCGTTTGCATTGGTGGCAGGCCACTTACGCTTGCGCCTAAAATAAATAAAAAGTTTCACTGTCTTACATTGGGGAATATGAACTTTCTTCACATGGTCAAGTCGCTGCCATTCAAACAACGGTGGACCTCTGAGGTGAAAATAAAGATGTTGATTGTGCTGGTAAATATTGTTGCCCTATGCATTGTCATTGTATATGTTTTGAACGGTCTAGAGGAATGCGAATATATTTATACCACATTTTGGAGAAGCAGTTGTCAAAATTCGTGCTATACTTAGGATTTCTGCTAAGCAGGCCCTATATCTGAACTGCTGAAATTCACAATTTCGCCCTGCAACCTAAAATGAACAATTGAAAAATTTAATTAGGGATTTTTTTTATTATAGCAACCTAAACATCGCGCTTTACTATGCAAGCAACGTTTGCTTGTTCATACAACCCATCTGCGCTAGTCGTTCAAGGTGATTTTAAATGCTATGTACACTAACTAAAAAATAAATAAAACAACGTGTTCAAAAAGCGCCTGAATTTAGGCTCGACATACGCTTTCTTGCCGCGAAACTTACGAGGAAAGCGGAACAATAAAAGCGCACAGGAAAAGGCGGTGTTTTGTCCACTTTGATCCCGCTCAGTGCGTACTATTTGTTTTCCTCGTAACGAAAAGTATACGTAACACACCTATCTGCACAATGTTATGTACTTTAGGCGGCAGAAGATGAGTATTTGACAGGACAAAAGCATACGTCCTTGTACGAACGCTTCAAAAGCTCTTCGATATAGTTTATACAGCTAGAAACTACGTCGCCCACGAGGACGCCCGTTAGCTCTTCGCAAATATTCAGTCTCATTTTCTCAGATTTATGTTTCATCTCTCATTATTTCTCATTACGAGCTACGAACAATCGCTCAGCTAAGGCTTTTCATGCGTAGTTAAAACGTTCCTTCTCAGCCCGCTCCTACACCTCCGACGCGGTAGCACTGCTTCGTGATCCCTCATGCTACGTCACGCCAACTGCAGCGCCAATTTTTCATTGGTGGCTCTCTGTGGTACGCTAACGCAGGCGAGGGGCAACGAGATGGCCGTCGTGGTTCGCGCCACTGTGTGCATGGTTGGAGCGGCGGCTACCATTATGGCGCTGAGCGTGCAGTCTGTGTACGCACTGTGGAGCCTGTCGGCGGACGTCGTGTACGTGATACTCTTCCCGCAGCTGGTGTGCCTCTTCTACATGCAGCGCATCACAAACACATACGGGCTCATCTCGGGTAAGTCAACATGTCGCGTATATTAAAACAAACATTTTCTTTGTATTTACGTGCGACAAGACCCAAATAGGCCTCTTCAGGAGGATCAACAGAACAAGCCAGTGTACAATTTAAGCTGTGCTGTAGTGAAGTCGTGCACGTTTAAGACCAACACTGAGACAAGGGCGGGGCCCCAGTATTCCCCTTACGTGCAACCACGTGTAAGTGGATGGAACAGGGTGCTGTTTGAATCTGCGCCTTAGGAAGGACAAGAACGCGCAGGAAGGCTAAATATGAAAACATGAACACACAGCACGAGCACACGAAGCCGCAGGTGCCGTTTCCACATAAAGCCACACTTTGGAAGCAGCTTACCGTCCTTTGTGTTATTCGGTCTCCGTGTTTTGTCGTTTTCGTGCTAAATAACATGGGGCTCAGAAACAAAGCATCCCTATATAGTGACTAACGAGGTTCGCCGGAAGAAAGGCCTGAGAAACTATAGCTCCAATATCTGGACAACCACACTTCGCACAATGCCGAAACGTTGTTTCAGTGACTCGCAACGGTAAACCCTTTGTTAGAACCATGTTACTTATCCTTTCCTGTAACTATCACTTCAAATTTTACAATATGTTGCATAGCTCTTCAGGTAAAGTTATTTGCGGTAGTTGTCACCAGCAGCCTAACTAAAGCAGTAATCTTGCTAAAAAGCTTCATCATTTTTTAATAAACTATTTGTGCAGTTTCCAGGTATGCCAGTTTTCATATCAACTGATTTTAATTAGCTTGTGATGCAGCAATTGCTGATCTAAAATATCGCCTCAGATTATGTCACCGCATCTAGAACTTCTAGATATCATGCATAAAACACAGATCTTCGTCATTACCTGTCCTGACGCTAGACATATTTCCCAATATTTCCTGCCCTATCATTTACGTTTCTGGTTTTAGCATTCATAAGGTGCATAACCTAACCCTTTTACCTAATGTGCGTAAACATACAGTGCAAGAAGCACATCAGGGGATATCAGATGCGCAGGTATAGCGACAATCAACATTGTGCTTACCGCCCTTATTGCTGCTCTTCTGTTTTGCCAACACAAATCTATTGAATAAATAAATGTGACGTCCATTCGGAAGTTGTAACAAATACTTTCCCCTGAGAACAGTTTATTGTTCTATCTACTTTTATAATTACAAAGCTGACCAAAGGGCGGCTTTTTCGTGCTTTTATAGACTACTCATCTATTTACTTACACGGAAATATGTCGTCTGTGGGAAGAATGTCTCATTACATTTTGAATTAGAGATTCTCGGCAATGTTTCTTGCTCAGCTTATGACAGTGTTAAATGTGCGCAGACCCTTTCTTAAAGACGCGGTGGGTATAGTCATCCTCAATCATCGACGGCAAGAGTCGCGTAACTTCAGCAAGGGGACACGCTAAAACTATCATTTACGCGCACCAGCTTGCGATCCCGATTAGGGCAGGTACGCTTAAAACAATTGTTTCCTAACCACTTGACGATACGTCAGTTTCCCGATTATGGAGATTGAGGTCGCTCCAAGTTTTCTAAATGATACGTTGGTAAAGCAAGCACTGTCATCGCCTTCGAGATCTCCGGCGCGGCGTGAAGCTCCACGCGGACACATCAGACGTCTATGCAACACCCTATGAGTCACGCTTACTAGTTGTAACCACGATGCCATGGGCCATATGGTCAAGCAGAAATTCATTGACCCTGCCTTCTGTCCCGCGATTTCAGTCATGTGCTTCAATGTCATTTTAGTCAAAGTAAATGATTACAAACACGCGACGGCACGGTAAAAAAAATGGAACAGTAAAAACTTCTAAGATAGGCAGTTTTCGCGAAGCTCGCGCAGACCTGAAGAAATTTTAAAATATGTGCAAAATACATTGAAAGGAAACGAAATAAATGGAGCTAACACCAGCACTGCAAGAATATGAAGGCTCTTCGCTTCAAGCCACATGCTAGCGATTGAGCGAATGGACCGAACAGCCACGCGGCGCTGCCAAGCTTCTCGCGAGGTTTCGTTTTACATGATTTGTCGCCACGCATTTTCTACCGCTGTGAATATCGTCCTATGCCCAAGCTTTCCCGCACTATGATCCACTGGTCACGTGGCGAGGCGGGCCGTCATTAGTTTGGAAGCGGCAGCGCCGCGCTGCTGCCCCTGCCGCCGCGATGAAATTCCAACTTGCTCGAACCTCGCCGCTCCAGCCGCTTGTGCCGCCGCCGCTTTAAACAGGTTTCTGCGCCGCCGCAGCAGGAATCGCGAGCGTTTTCGCTTGCATGTGAAGTAGGCTTTAAGTACACAACGCAATAGGCGCCACTGAACGGGTGAACATACAAAATAATTGACTGCTTTATATTTGATGTTGTCAGCATATAAAACATGAGTCATCCTATGTTTATCGCTTGACCAAAATAAACATCACCGTTACATGAATCACCGGGCATTGCACGCAGGCGTGCTGGTGGGCGTTGTGACGAGGGCGCTGTGCGGCGAGCCATCCATGAGCGTGCCGGTTCTAGTGAAGCTGCCGTTGTACGACGAGCAGCTGGAGATGCAGCGATTTCCGCACCGGACTATCTGCATGTCCCTCAATCTACTCACCACCGTTGCCAGCTCGGCCCTCTGGGAGAAGCTCTTCGCGTGTGGCGTCATGCCCAAGTCGCTCGATTGCTGCAGGTGAGCGCTGGAGCCGTACAAATATTATTGGCGGCAGCCATTATATGGAAAACTCAGGCGCACTTCCGTCGTCGGCCTTACCGTGATGCTCCGTATATCGTGAGGAACATCACGGCGGTGCACCGTGTGATGTTGGTGCAAATGAAAGCCTGCGAGGGTGAGTCGAGGGTGGTGGCTCGATCTCGCGCTCGCAAGGTAGGAAGGTGGGGTGGAAGCGCGGGGTTTTCCATCGCGCGCACAGCTTAGGAGGGGGGGGGATAGTTTTCACTCTGGTGACGGCTGCGTATGGCCTGGCTAAGCACGGCCGCGTGGGCCATCACTCACAAACCTAGGCGACGGATACGTAACCTCCTTTCTGCCGCAGCGTCACGAGTGCGTGATCTGTTTGGGTGAAGGCAACTGGTAAATCAATCCACACATGCTAGTTGTAAAACATAAATACCCCAGAAAGTGGATTGGAAAATAGCGCCGCGGTAGCTCAATGGCAAGAGCATCGCACGCGTAATACGAAGACGTGGGGCCATTCCCCACCCCACGTTTATTCATCCACTTTGATTTTCATTATTTATCATTTCTTTAATTCACTTAGTAACTACAAGTAATTTCCCCTATGTTGTCCTTGGTGCCATTGTTTGTTGGCTGCTTATGATAAGACTAATAAAAATTGGCCCCCTCGGTTCCCTTTCTTCTCGTTCATTACATATCGAGGCCTCGAATCCGGCAACATTGATGACTTCAGGTAGTAATTTCCTCTATGTTGTCCATGATATGATCATATATATACGCACAAGAAGCAATCTCAAAAGGCGTGCAAGAGACCATTGGTTTCGGCGCAGACCCAGCCGTCTCCTGCTTCGAGCCTTCAAAAGCTCGCAACACCGCCTTTCACAAGGCACATCGCAGGCCTATCACATCCTGCCGCCGGTACGGCTTTTGAAGAGCACAGCCCGGCTGTGCGCGAAGTTGTGTCACGACGAGCAGGTTCGATCACCTTGAAGCACTTTCGTACTACGACCGACTGCAACCAGTGCGACCGATCCCGTATTGTGAGACAGACGGCGGTTCACTGTCCGAGATCGCCTGCCCCGTTTTCCCAACTGCGACGAGATAATCATCAGCGGGACCTGCGACCAGAGTGCGACAGTCAGTGCCGACCTCTAGAGAAGCTGGTTGCTCGCTGGACGGCTCACATTTGACGACTTGAATACCCGGACAAGTTGTATGGTTGCGTGGACAAGTTTAGTGGACAAGAGAGCTGCAAACTTGCAGCGTGTCCGAGTGTAAAGACGAAGTGGACTTGACCGCAGGCGCTCGCAAGGCGGGCGCTAGAAGAGAAGACGACGAGGAGAATATAGAGCAGGCGGCGCTGGAACGGGTGCTGTCTCTGTGTCTCTCTCATTCATTGCAATATATATATCTTGCCCAAAACGCCTTATCCCCAAGCGCAAGACCAATGACACCGACGAGGGGCTCAGGCACGCCCCCGTCTGCGAACCGTAGCCGATTGTGTAGTGCCACCTGGCCACGAGTAGCTTCTTGTGATTGCTTGCGACGTAATTGACAATGGCGACGTTCTAGTCGCCCCATTAGCCCGTTCTCTATCCCAAGGAATTGCACGAACATCGAGTCTTGTTCAATTCATCAACAGCACGGCCCTTCTCGCAGTACTCAACATCACAAATGAGCCGATTTTGTTTCCCAAAGGTGCTTTCGGGATTTGCGGTGTGGACACACAGCCTGTCTCGGTGTGATGGCTTCGAGTACTGGTGCTGCAGAACCACGCCCACCTGCAGATGCTGCTCCTGCTACTGCTCTCGCTAACTAAATCAGTGTGGATATGACTCCGCAGCAAGCACATCAACTACTGGCCTTGTTGTTGAAACATAAATCTTCCTTCGACGTACACTCGCCTCTCTTGGGACAAACTTCAGCAGCAACTCATCGCATACACGTCGGTGAAAGTTCTATTGTCCGCCGTCGACCATATCGCCTCTCTTCCGCCGAACGCAAGATCATCGACAAGCGAGTTGCCGACATGCTTGAGCGAATTATCATCCGCCCCTCCGCGAGCCCTTTGTAGTCACTCGTCGTTCTGGTTCGCAAGAAAGATGGCTCAGCGCGATCTTGTGTTGATTACCGTGCCTTGAACAAAATACCCCGAAAAGACGTATATCCTTTGCCTCGCATTGACGACGCCTTTGATTCATAGTAAGGCGCGGAATACTTTTCCAGTCTTGACTTACGCTCTGGTAATTGGCAAATTCCGATGCACCAGGCCGACAAGGAAAAAAAAACTACCTTTGTGTGATGATGTGGATAGTGGCGTGCGTTGGTGAGAAGACCAGCTTGGAATGATGATTGTGTTATGGCAACAAGAGAATTGGTGATGGTGATAGCGAAGAAGACGACCACGTGCCACGGAAAAAGAAGCGGCACGAGAGCACGCAGAGCGTGAGAGTGAGCGACAGCCTCGAACGTCAGCTCGCAGAACGGCGGTTCAAGGCTCGGGTACCGGCGACCGGGTGTCCTGCTACCGTGCGCACCTGGTCGGAGATCCAGCTCGTGGCTGGGCTCTCCTGCGCACCAGTGACCTGCTGTTCTAGTGGCCTGGTACAGTGCTTCCTGCTGGGACCGGGAAGCTTGAGTTACCTGCCTGCCGAGTGAGCCCGATGACTGGCGACCGGGTGCCCTGCTACCATGCGGACCTGGTCGTAGATCCCGTTTGTGGCTCTGCTCTCCTGTAAACCAGCGGCCTGCTGTCATAGCGGCCTGGTGCAGTGCTTCTTGCTCGCCACCGGGGCGCCTGAGCTACCTCTCCGCCGACCGAGCCCGCTGTTCTAGCGGCCGAGCTGTTGCAGGTCAGACGTTACTGGCCAGTTACAGCAGTGGCCTGGTGCTCTACGGCCTGCTGTTTCCCTGCTTCCACGTCGCGACAAGGTGCGGCGTGGTGGTGACAGCGTAGGACGTGGCCGTCGCAACATCGCACCAGCTGAGCTGGTGCCCGACAGCAGCTACGTAGCCACAACGACCACTGTCACGGACACCGCAACGACGATGCACACGGGCGAGTGGTGACGCATGAGTGTTAGGCACATGTTTATATGGAAGGACAAATGACTTCCGATCTCTAGCCCGTGTGTACGTAGAGCGTCTGTATCGTATTAGCGTGTCTGTGTAACTGTGTTTCCTGTGTAGTGAAGAAGAGGAAGAAGAAGCGCTCTTGCATCTGCCGCTGTGCACGCTATCAGCGTTCGTGGACTATCTCGATTGTGTGAGACGTCATTGCCGTCTAATAAATCGTCACACTACATTTGGTGGAAGGTGCTGCAATCCCCGACCTCACCCTGGATGTTCGCAGCCGAACGTTGCCGACTGCTTCAGCCGCTACCATGCTCGAGCCTACCGACCATCAGCCTGCAGCTTCCGCCGCTCACATCATCTGCGGCGCCGTCCAGCAGCACCGGGACCCTCCTGTCTTTAGCGGAGCCGATGAGACTGACGTGGAAGATTGGCTAACTATGAGCGCGTCAGTGAACACAACAAGTGGAATGACCCGACGAAGTTACGTAGCCTCATCTTCTATCTTGCTGACGTTCAACTTCAAACCTGGTCCGCTTTCAAGACAGCTTTCGCGGAAGTCTTCGGCCGTCCAGCCTTGCGAAAGCTTCGTGCTGAACAGCGTCTACGCCAGCGCGCTCAACAGCCTGGCGAGACGTACACCAGCTATATAGAGGATGTCGTGGATATTTGCGCCCGCGTCGTTTCCACCATGAGCGAAGAGGACAAGGTGAAGCACATCCTCAAGGGCATCGAGGACGACGCATTTCAAATTCTTCTCGCACGAAACCCTTAATCTGTCGCTGCTGTCGTGACTCTTTGCCAGAGCTTCGATGAGCTGCGTCGACAAAGGGTCCTTGCGCGCAGCGCTGTTGCACCTGGCCACTCTCGCTCGGGCCTCACGCTTCCCTCCTATTCCACACCCGAGTCCTCACTCTCCGTTCAGATTAAGGATTTTATTCGTGAGGAGGTGGCATGCCAACTCTCTATGCTGCCTCTCAGCGATCGACCTCTACAGCCTGACACATCTCTGGCTGCTCCCATTAGGAGAGCCATTCGCGAGAAACTTGCCGAATCGCTACCTTTGGCTCAACCCTGTCCTCCCGTGGCTGCACCTCTGATCTATGCCCCTGTCGCAGCGCGACCTGCGCCGCCGACATTCGCGTTTCCTGCGTCCCTGCGACCTCAACCAGTGCCAACTCCCGCGTCGCCTCCTATTCCGCCTCGAAGCCAAGTTCAGAACCCTTGGCGCACAGGCGACAACCGAGCCATTTGTGTCGCTTGTGGTTTCGCCCGCCATGTCGCTCGCCTCTGCCATCGTCGCAAGCCACCTGCTAACCCTGCTGTCGCAACGCCTGGGTATGACTATCCCCATGATGCTACCGGGCATTCTATGCATCCCAACCCACAGTATTCGCCGTCGCCTCGACGCGCTTTCAGCAGCCATCGTTCTCTGTCACCGCGTCGTCGCTTGCTTTCCCCCTTACGTCGTCGCCAGTCACCTAGCGAGGGAAACTAGTTGCTGCAGTTGTGCAGGCACGAACTGCCAATTCGTGACTTCTACAAGGCCTGCACAGTCGCCACGAATTTACTGGACGTTTTGGTCGAAGGAACTACCACAATTGCTCTTATTGATACTGGGGCTGCAGTTTCTGTAATGGACGAAAAGCTTTGTTGTAAGTTCCACAAGGTCACCACGCCATTGTCTGGTTTGCTACTGCGCACTGCGAGCGCGCAGCATGTAGCACCGCTTGCCCAATGTACCGCAAGGGTGGTCATTGCCGGCATTGTTTATGTTGTTGAATTTTTCGTACTGCCTTCATGTTCACATGACATCATCCTCGACTGGGACTTCCTGTCTCACGACATCGTGCCATCATCGACTGTGCTCGGACCGAACTGGCGCTTTTCCCGCTTTCCGATGCCCTACTGCTGCCTGACCCTTCGGCAAGTAAAGCCGCCAAGCTCACTGTTGTGTCCGATACGGACATACCACCTGAAATGGCGGTTCTTGTGCCCGTATCTTGCTCCGCCGCGCCAGACGCTACGGTGCTTTTTACACCGTCGCCTATATTTTTTTACGTCGCAAGGCTCTACCTCTCCCGTTTGCCGTCCTGAACACTGTATCTGGATTATCCGCTATGTTTGTGTGTAACCCGTATCAATCCCCTGTGGCCTTACTGCGCGAAGAATCACTTGGTCGTGTTCAGCCCCTTGACCCGCTTCACATTCTCGATACTTCCGACGACACGGCCTGTTATGAGCTCGACGCCCTCACTTCTCCCTTGCTGTGCGAATCATCATTATCATCATTGTCGCCGTCTTCGTTGTCAGACGTTCTTGAATCTGCCTTGGACGCCGATCTGCCACCTCCGTATCACCAGTAAGTCCTCGCGCTTTTTCAGAATTTTCGCTCGTCGTTTGATTGCGACCAACCATCCCTGGGACGTACGGTGACTGTTACTCACAGCGTCCACACTGGTTCCCATTCACCATTACGCCAGCGACCATACCGCGTGTCGGCAGCCGAGTGACAGATAATTACCGAGCCAGTCGACGATATGCTGCACCGTGGCGTCATTCGGCGTTCCCACCGTCCTTGGGCATATCCTGTAGTATTAGTACGCAAGAAGGACGGCTCAATACGCTTCTGTATGGATTACCGTCGGCTCAATAAGATAACCCGTAAAGATGTCTATCCGCTGCCTCGGATAGATGACGCTCTCGACTCCCTACAAGGCGCTGAGTACTTCTCATCCTTGGATCTTCGCTCCGGCTATTGGCAAGTGCCGATGGCTGAAGAAGACTGTGAGAAGACAGCTTTCGTCACGCCCGACGGCTTGTACGAATTTACCGTAATGCCGTTCGGGCTCTGCAACGCGCCCGCTACTTTCGAGCGTATGATGGACACCATCCTTCGTAACTACAAGTGGAAAACATGTCTGTGCTACCTTGATAATATCGTAGTGCTTTCGCCCGATTTCCCGACGCACCTCGTTCGCTTGCGTGATATACTTACCTGCCTCACCTCTGCCAGCCTCCAACACAACATCAAAAAGTGCCATTTTGCGGCCCACCAGTTAACAATATTGGGACACGTTGTTTTGAAGGATGGTGTGCTTCCTGACCCAGCCAAGCTTCACGCGGTCGCAGAGTTTCCGATGCCCACTACTCTTAAGGCACTCCGCCGCTTTATGGGGCTCTGCTCTTATTTTCGGCGTTTTGTGCGCAATTTTGCAACTATCATCGTACCACTGACCAATTTGCATACCGCTAGCGGCGGCATCTCCGCGTGCTCAAATTAGTGTGACGAAGCCTCTAAGCAACTACGTCGCCTACTTCGCCGCCGATTCTTCGACACTACGATCCCACAGCGCCCACAGAGCTACACACGTACGCCAGCGGCATCGGACTTGGTGCAGTCCTAGCCCAACGGAAAGACGACTACGACGAGTACGTCGTCGCATATGCGAGCCGCACTTTAAAGAAGGCAGAAGCCAACTAATATGTGACAGAAAAGGAGTGCTTGGCCATTATTTGGGCTCTCGTCAAATATCGTCCATACCTATATGGTTGCCCTTTTGACATTGTTACCGACCACCACGCCCTTTGCTGGCAGTCTTCGTTGAAAGATCCGTCAGGTCGCCTCAGCCGCTGGGCACTTCGCTTACGAGAATATGACATCCGCGTTGTCTAAAGATCAGGCAGAAAGCACTCTGACGCCGATGCGCTTTCCCGATCGCCGATACCTTCCGATGTGGCTTCAGTGTCAACGCCTTTCGCATCCATGTCGACCATCAACATCGCTGATATGCCGGACGAGCAGCGTAAGTATCCCCTGCTTTCAGCTATGCTGACTTTTCTCCACGATCCATCCGTCACACCCTCTTCTCGAACACTTCGTCGCCAAGCCGCTCACTTTGGTGTTCGCGACAACGTCCTTTACTGCAGAAACTGATGTCGCGAATGGCTGCTTCTGATACCACGACACATGCGTACTGACATATGCGCTCATTTCCATGCCGCTCCTCATAATTGTTACGCCGGCGTTCTGAAAACGTATACTCGGCTGAGGCAGCGTTTCTACTGGCACGGGATGCATCACTTCGTGCGCCAGTACGTGCGCGCTTGCACGGCGTGCCCACGGCGTAAAGTTCAACAGCGCCCTCCTGGCCAGTTACAGCCGCTCCCCTGCCCGGCCCGGCCATTCTATCGCGTCGGCATGGACCTATACGGACCACTTACCTGCAGTTCCTCTGGTAACCGAAGGATAATTGTAGGTGTCGACCACTTGACGCGCTACGCCGAGACTGCCGCACTCCCGGCGGCCTCTGCGCGCGAAGTTGACTTCTTCATCTTACGGAACTTCGTTCTTCGACATGGAGCACTACGAGAACTGCTCAGCGACCGGGGGCGTGTGTTCCTGTCCGAAGTAATACAAGCCCTTCTCACTGCATGCAGCATCGTTCACCGCAAGTCTACCGCCTATCATCCGCAAACGAACGGCTTGACAGAGAGGTTCAACCGCACACTCGGTGACATGTTGACTATGTACGTTGCCTCGGATCACAGTAAGTAGGACACTGTTTGACCGTTCGTAACGTATGCCTATAATACGGCCACACAAGCTACCTCTGGCTTTTCGCCATTCTTTCTGCTATATGGCCGCGAGCCCTCGTGTACAATGGACACGCTGCTCCCATACCGACCCGACGCTTCTGAATGTCCGCCAGTGTCCAAAACCACCAAATACGCAGATGACTGTAGGCAGCTCGCTCGTACCCTTACGACCGCCGCTCAAGGCCGCCAAAAGCTGCGGCATGACAGTAACGTACCTACGCCACATTTTCCGCCTGGTTCCCTTGTTTGTTTGTGGATTCCACCTCACAACCCTGGCCTTTCAACCAAACTTCTTGCACGCTATGATGGCCCTTAACGCGTCATCGACCATACCTCCGCTGTCAACTACGTTGTCGCGCCTGTGACGCCATCACACGAACTTAAGGCTCACCCACACCGGCGACTTCAGGAGGTCGCGCGACCATTTGCGACTCGCGAACAAAAAGTGACCGAAGGCTACTGATGTTCACACCCGCAAGCCCGGCTGAGCGTGACCTGCAAGTCGCAATCCCGGACATTCTCGTTCTTCAGCGAGAATTCTAGGGATCTACGCAGTTAGCGCGCACTTCGCTGGCACTGTGTAAATTGTTTTCGCGTTCCGGCAACAGCCATGGATTTTGATTCAAGCGATGGCTGGATTTTGATTCCAGCGAACAGGAAGACGTCGTCCCTGTGCTGATGTGCTCCGCCTGGGTGTCAGCTGTGGCAGCGCGGAAGCCTCCGAAGAAAACGCGACGCTTGTGGGTACGCCCGTGCCTCCGCTCGCGCGAAGTGACCGGCTACGCAAGCCGCCTCCTGCCCGAACTTTGTGCGCATGACAACGAGTATTATCGAGATCAAGTTGTAATTTCTAGTTCGCATTGCGTGTTATTCGGTGCATAATATTAAAGCGAAGCTGTTCACCCGCTGTTCACCTTTGGGTGGCGTGCTCATCCAACGAACGGCAGCTGGAAAAGGGTTTGTGTTGTGCTTTATTTTCCTGCTGTTTAGCTTCCAGCGAATGCGACCGCGTACATTCGACACGTTGCTGCAATTGCTGCGTCCCAGAATCACAAGACAATAGACCAATTACCGGCCTTTAGCCTGCATATCGTGACGCGGACATTGCGTTTGGCGTGGACGACGACACACATCACTTTCGGCGCGGCGCTGATTGGTTGAGCAGCTTTGCGACCACGGTCGCGCGACTGAGAAATCGAGCAGTGAGCGACAGGCCCAAAATTGTCGCTTTTCGAGAAAATCGACCATTTGCGACTGGTCGCTTTGCGACCAACTTGGTCGCGCGGCCACTGTCAGTCGCCGGTGTGAATGAGCCTTTAGACATCGCGGGCGTGACACGGTTCATGTCAGCCGACTGAAGCCATACTATGACCCCCTGATCCTACCTACGCCGTAAGTCGCCAGGATGGCTCATCTTCTCTCCCGGGGGCCATTGCAGTGAAGAAGAGGAAGAAGAAGCACTCTTGGATATGCCGCTGTGCACGCGATCAGCGTTCGTGGACTATCTCGGTTGTGTGAGACGTCATTGCCGTGTAATAAATCGTCACATTACACGTGTAAAAAGCTCCCGAGTGCCGTTTCATTATTAAAAGGATCATGGGCCCAACGGGAAACACCGGCAAGTTTGTTGTTTCCCATCACACTTTACTACAGCTGATAGACTGTACGAATTTAACGTCATGCATTTGGCCTTTGCAATGCTCCAGCAACCTTCGAACGAGTGATGGACGCTGTTCTGCGGGGCCTTAAATGGAAGTCTTGCTTGTGCTACCTTGACGACATATAGTCATATTTTCTTCAACCTTCCAACTACACTTGCAGCGCCTAGACGAAGTTCTGACGTGTCTCTCTGCTGCTGGCCTTCAGCTGAATACCTAAAGGTTCCACTTTGCCAGCAAGACTATTAAAGTACTGGGCCACCTCGTAAGCAAAGACGCCATTCGTCCTGACACCGAAACGATTACCGCCGTCCTCCGCTTTCCGAGGATACAACGCTCCAAAGAGCTCCGCAGCTTTCTTCGCCTTGCTTCTTACTTCCGGCGCTTCATACGTGACTTCACCACCATCGCGGCTCCATTTCACCGACTCGTTCCTTCGGGAACTCCATATGTATGGTAACTCAAGTGTCAAGCAGCTTTTCACATTTTAAAGCGTGCAATCGCTTCTGAGCCAGTGCTTTGTCGCTTCGGTGACTCCGCCCCCATTCTACTCCATACTGACGCCAGCGGCCATGGAATAGGCGCTGTTCGTTTGCAACGACAACGTTTTGAGGAACGCGTGGTCGTATACGCAAGTCGGATGCTAACATCGCCCGAGAAAAAGTGTACAATCAGTGAGCAGGAGCGTCTCGCCGTTGTTTGGGCCATACAAAAATTACGACCTTATTTACACGGCCACCACTTTACGGTCGTGACCGACCACCACGCCTTGTGCTGGTTGTCGACGTTAAAGAATTTGTCTGGACGTCTAGGTCGATGGATACTTCGTCTGAAAGAATATTACTTCGACGTCACGTACAAGTCCGGCAAGAAACACAAAGATGCAGATGCTCTCAGCCGCTGTCCGTTACTACCGCAGTCCGACGTTCCCTGCCTGCCTCAATTCGTCACCAAGCCTGTGAACGCGTGCTCTGCAGTGCGTTCACTCGCCGCTCTCAACGGTCTTCCTTCTTTCCACCCTGAGATGTTTGAGTCCCACCAACGCAACGACGCTTACTGCCACTTAAATATGGAACGCCTTCATTGCTCATCTCGCCCTCCTAACGCGCGAGCCCGTTGCCAGCTACAGAACTTCAAGGGTGAAAACTAAATCCTATACTGGTATATCTTCCACCCCGAAGGACAGCGTTGGGTTCCTGTCGCTCCTCGATTACTCAGGGCATATATATTGGAGACATTTCATGATGATACCATGGCTGGTCATCTCGGCTTTCACAATACCTATGAACGCATCCGCAGTCGTTTTTCCTGGCCTTGCCTTGCTACCTGCGTAGTGAAATACGCCGCTTCTTGCTCGCTCTGCCAGCGCCGCAAAGACCCACTTCACCTCCGGCTGGACTGTTGCAACCACTTCCCTGTCCTGACGCTCCATTCGCAGTCATCGGGATTGACCTCTACGGACCGCTGCCATTATCAGCTAGCGGCAACCGATGGATCGTCACTGTAGTTGACCACTTGACTATGTACGCCGAAACAGCTGCGCTACCTTCAGGAGTCGCGGAGGAGATTGCGACTTTCTTCTTGGAAGCCATCTTTCTACGACATGGAGAGCCACGCGTCCTTTTAAGTGACCGTGGGAAGGCGTTTCTGTCCAAGCTACTCGAGGAAGCCCTCCGCACATGTAACAACACCCATAAGACGACTACCAGCTACCATCCTCCGCCTAATGGCCTCACAGAGTGATTTCATCGAACACCAACTGGGATACCATCCTGCCATTCGTGACTTTTGCCTACAAAACCGCTGCACCGCGCACTACTGGGTATACTTACCGTTCGTTCTAGTTTACGGGCGTCAACCGACCTCTTTCCTCGACATCTCTTTTTTTGATGTCCCCGTGAACTCGTCGGCGTCAGTGAGTGAGCAGTTAATATCTCGCCTAGCCGCGTGTCGCCTTCGCGCCCGCCTCAACACCGAAGCAAGTCAACAGAATGGGAAGACTCGATACGATGATTTCACCGCGTCGTTCTCTTCAGCCCCAAAGATGAATTGGTATTGTCTACTCGAGTTCCTGGCCTGTGTGAAAAGTTTCAGTCACGTTTTCTAGGGCCCCACACCATTGTCGAGCAAACTTCGCCAGTGAACTAGTGCATCACTGCCGCTGTCATGCCTTCCGATGGCCGCTACCATGGCACAGAAATCGTCCACGTTTCGCGCCTAAAACCATTCCATTTAAAACCAATTAAATCAAACCGCTCTAAACAGCAGCCAGGTTGGCCGCTTCCGCGCGAGGGGAAAGTTGTGTGAGCACAATATTCATCCTTCATCTTCTTCACCTGTACATAATCATCATCACTGTGCGCGTCATCTTCGTCCAGCGAGTGGCTCAGCCGAATATAGGCGTCGAGACAACTGCTTTACTGCTGCCTTACAATATACATCCTATAACTTGAAAGAAGTGTTGGTGCACGTAGGACAGCAGAAACAAACATTTAATTGTGACGTTCCGGCTGGGGTCCGCCTACTTCACGAAGGTCGGACCCCGGCCTACACGTTGAAAATAAGTATTTTTGCTTTTCGGCGTGTGCCTTCCCTTTTTCAATGTTTAGGCACCCGATTCAAAAAGTGGTTCCTATATATATATATATATATATATATATATATATACTGTAACTAGATTCTTCAATGGGCCAAGCGTATGTGGACAAAAATGTTGTAGTTGCGCCCGACAGGCGAAGCATCACTTGCGATAGCAAATTGGTAGATAGCTATGCGCAGTTAAGAATAGTAGTTCTAGCGGCTGCATAAACTTTGACACATTCGCTTACTAACTGAATTAACAAGCGTGGTGGTCTCAGCGCGCACAGGCAAACATAAATAAATCACACCCGATGACCGCAGACAACCACTGTCAAAACGCTGGCGTGAGCAAGCAGCGAGTGAAGGTTCGTGTGCTGTATCGCTTCAACGGAAACTAAGCGGCGAAAGCACAGCGCATACTAAGGTCAGAGCCGTGTGGAGATCGCTTTCAAGATACGGTGCGCGCGACAGCCTGCGGGCTGTCGGCGCAAAGTACAAGTACGCAGTTGGCAGAGTGTAAGCCCGCCCCCCTCCTCCCTCCCGCCCTGCCTTCCCGCTTTCCTCCTTTCGCGTGGGAGATTGAGAGTCCAGTAGTTCCCCTTGCGCCCGTTTGCAAGATACACGTTTGGTGCCGCAGCACAGTGCCCCCCCCTTCCCTCCCTTACCCCAACGGCCTTTCGCGCGACGGAAGAATTAAGTCACGTTTGCTCTACGCCGTGCGTTCGCTCTCCGTGAGAGCGCGTGGGGGACTCGCACGTACGGCGCACGGCGACGAATTTATCGCCCTTGGACTTTATACGCAACCTCGCAAACGACAGAAATTCGCTTGAAGTGTCCATATAATTGCTATCCCAATAAAATGATGCGCTGGTTAAACCTGTTGGGTAAATAACCCAACAGGTTGGGTAAGTGGACCGACGACAACTGTTGAGTACATAAACTTTAGATAACCGCGAAGTTGTGCTTCTCATCTTTCTATATATATATATATATATATATATATATACACACGAGCGTTCTTGCTTTCCGCCCCATTGGAATGCAGCTGCCATAGCCCGGATGCCTGCGGTGAACGCGCACAGCGCAGCGTCATGACTACTGCCACCTGGTGTTGGCAGAGTACAGAGGATGATGTAGAGGTACAGGTCTACGCGCCATCACCAGATGTGAGTGACCAGGAAAACCTAAGGCTTACAGGCTTACCTTTTGTCATTCTTCTACATGACAAATTGGTGGAGGTGTAGCAGACCCTGTCACCAGGCCCCGTCCAGCAACCGGAACACCAGCCGTACCCTCGTGGACGCCCCAGTGCATCAGACAAGCGGAAGTCTACGAGACCTCCACAAGAATTGGAACTCCCTGCCGAGAGAGTGGCTATAACTAAAGCGACTATCAACTAAAATCATCCAGAAAGGCTCCACGCCGGCCAACTGTACCATTCAGACCCTGCGGACGCCGATTACACTTCACGGAGAAATATTTGAAGACGTGGAGGACTGACTGAGTGAGTTTGAATGTGTCGTTGATTTCAATCACTGGTATGACCCTAGACATCTCCGCAACGTCTATTTCAGCGGAGAGGATGGCGCCCACACCTCGTTCCAAAATAGAGAAGGCGTCTAAACAACCTTGAATTCCGGTGTCGGCTCCTAGAGTGTTACAAAAAGCACTAATCGCCGAGAACGAGGTGAAGGTGCGCTTTGGTCCCGTGTTCAGCTGCCGAATGAGACCATTACGATGTAAGTCGAAGACATGACACGCCTCTCTAAGCGAGCGTGAGGACAAAGTGCCATTGGAGGAAACGCTGCGCCACCCCATGCGTGGCATGAAGGAACAGCTCTTTCATGGTATGGTGTGGAGCCCCCCAAGGACTGTGCAGAGTTCCTCGCTGAAGCTGTCACGATGCAGAGTGCTTCATCCGCGGTCTGCCTTATTCTACCGACACGTGAACGCTGCCTGAATTTCCGACATGTTCACAGCTTCCAGGAGCAGCAGCACCGACTGGGTTCGCCAACTTTATCGCTCTGTCTTTCGCGAGGAAATTGAGAAGATCTGCGGAGTGAACAAGCCAGTGGTCGGTTCCATCGCCGGTGTTATCCGCGATGAGGTCCCGCAGGCGCTGAGGACCTCTTTACCCAGCGATGTGACACCGGCGCCTGTGCCCAGAGCTACACAGCGCCGGACATATTGGAAGCCCATATTGGGTAGATTTTAACTGCGCATTTAACAGGGACAAAGCAGGGCGAAAAAGACACCAAGTGCGCCATGACACCTCTGCGCACGTGGTGACACCACTGCGCATGCAGACACCGCTGTGCACGTGCTGTCTTTTTCGTCCTCCTTTGTCCCTGTTTCTAGCGCAGTCAAAATCTATCCAATATGAACTTCAACCAACTTGGTGCACTAATGCAATATAGGAAGCCACCTTGCCACACTCCGTGCCTACTTTTCGCCCTGACGTATCGATCCACAGCGTACCTCCAGTCGCGATCCAATGAGCTCCCGCCAGTTTAGGCTGCGACGGCCGCCGCGCGTACCTGTGGAAGTCTGATAAATGACAGATGACCACTTAGCTACAACTGCGGTGAGGCCGGTCACATCTTCCAAGACTGTCCATACCTACAACACGGGTTGGATGGGCTTTCCATCAACTCGCCTCGCCCCGAAGTTGGCCAGAGGCCAAGGGAAATAGAACATTATCTTGTGTAGCGCCCTATATCGTTTTCATGGCGTCAATAACGGTCAGCCTCCCCAAGGCGACCCTACCTCTACCGCCGAGGTCGCTGAAACTCGACGTGCAGAATAACCCACATAGGCGCGTGCACGACGATTCACTGAATACAGATGGTCTACACGTAATGAAGATAACACATCCCCGCTCGAGTGCACTGACGAATAATAGCCGCCGAACACATCTGACTTGCCACTGGGTCTCGCCTGACATACCTTTGCTGACAGACGGACTTCAGGTCAGTGTTTTAGTGGATACTGGTGTGGATTATTCTAAGCGGGAAACTGGCCGCGGCTCTTAAAAAATATTATGCCTTGGAATTTAACGTGCATTTGCACAACTGGCGGTCACATCATTATACCTCTGGACTGCTGTACCGCCAGAATCAATGTTAGTTCGTCGACATTTGTAGTCACCTACCTGATCGTCCGCCGATCTTCGCGTCAGCTTATTCTCGGCATGGACTTTCTTCCGGTGTACGGTGCAATTATATATCTCCGTGAGCGCAGCGCCACCTCAACACAATGTGCCACAGAGCGAGACATTCACAGCAAGCGCAAGTCAGCGCTGCGTATTTCTGACGACAAGGTGACGCTACCTCCCGGAGCGACTGTGCTGTTGAGAACGTACGAAGGACTTCGAGACAGCGACGCGGTGACTGAGAGCAACGTCTCGCTTTTACTGCTGCAAGGTGTATGCGCGGCGCCAAGTCTTGTACTGGCGGTCGCAGTTACTTACGATTTTCATCTATGAACACTGGCACCTTTTTCGCTGCACTGCACTGGCCTGCTACAAAGATCCCATAGCCGGCATCACGGAATGCTTGGAAACTTAGGAAATGCTCATTGGTAGCACTTCTCCTGGCGGTATTGACTTGAACTCGAAGCTTTCGTAAGAACGCAAGGCTGCACTTCACAACTTTTTAATAGAATTTAGTCGTGCTTCGCTTCTTCCTCTAAAGACCGCCAACCGCCTCTCACCAAACAACAAAATATTACCGACGATGAGGCCCGCCCTATACGAGAAAAGCCTTACCGCGTTTCCGCTAAAGAACGCTAGGTTATCTAGGCACAAAATAAATAAGATTCTCTATGATGGCGTCACCTAACCATCCAGGAGCCCATGGTCCTCACCAGTCGTTCTAGTTAAATAAAGTCGCAGTTTCACCCGGAAGGCGAAGCATGCAGCTATACGAACTAAGGATAGTAATTTTATCGGCCGTATGAACTTGTAAACATATAGGCATACTAACTAAATTAACAAGCATGGTGTCTCGCGCACAAGCAAACATGAACGCATCTCACTCTATGACCGCGCAAACTCGCTGTCAAAACGCTGGAGCGAGTAAGCGCGACAGCAGCAGCGATCGAATGTCCCTTCCTGCTGCCGCTCGCGTCAACGCGAACTAAGCCGTGAAAACACAGCGCAGGGCGGACTCTGTCCGCGCTGCAGACACAGCAGCCCGGGCGGGCGCGCCGGCCGCTCGGGCCCCCGGACCAAAATGCCCCCCCCCCCCCCCACCTCCTTTCCCTACCGACCCTCAGGAGCGTTGCGTACAACTGGAAGACGGTGCTTCCTTCCCGCTTTCCTCTCTTGTGCACGCGAGATTGAGCCGCGAACGCCGGCTCACCATCGCACGCTTTCTCATGCATATACAGAATACGGTGCGCGGCGACGATTTTATCGCCCTTGGACTTTATACGGTGACAACGACGGCAGAAATGCGCCTGGAGCGTTCATATAATTGCTATCACAATAAAAAAGGCGCAACACTGCGCTTGTTTGTCGACTACAGTAGGCTAAACGGCCTCACGAAAAGTTCCCGTTCTCACATGTCGTCAAATCTTTAGACAGGTTGTGGCACAGTATGTATTTTACATCCATTAACAAATTGAGGCCGATGAGCGAGATCGAGAAAGTACTGCGTTCGTAACTCGGGATGGCCTCTGTGAATTCCGAGTTCCTTTCGACCTCTGTTTCTGCACCACCAAATTTCCAGCGAACAATGGATGCCGTTCTCGCCGGCTTGAAGTGGCAAATCTGCCCTCGTTGATGTGGTCATCTTCAAGTTTTAAGAACATCTGAAGCGCCCATGAACGGTCCTTGGAGCCATCCTCTCAGTCACCTCGCGTCACAATGAAATCTCAAAAGTGTCATTTCGGCTATGGAGCTGAAGTTTTGGGGACACGTTGTGAGTGCTGATACGGTTTGAACTGACACCGACAAAACTACTGCCGTTGCCGCCTTTCCTGTTCCATCATGCAATAGAGCAGTGAGGCGTTTCCTCGGCTTGCGTGCTTAATATTGTCGTTTCAATGCTAACTTTTCTAAGATAGCCAAGCCATACCTTCACTGAGCTCTCTCGAGAAGACGTACGAACCTTTGTCTGGACCATATAGCGAAATACTACATTCAAAGAGCTACGACGATACCTGCAGATAGCACCTGCTCTTGCCCACTTCGATGAGAAGGCAGCTGGAGAGGTCCACGCAGACACAAGAAAGGCCGGACTTGGTGCGATCCTTGTACAGTAACACGAGAGCGTTGAGCGAATCATAGCGTATGACTGTTGTATTCTCACACAAGCTGAGTCTAATTATTCTATTTCAGAAAACAACTGTCCTATCGTGTGGGCGACTACGAAATTCCTGCTTTACCGATATGGACGCGCCTTCAACGTAGTGAATGATCACCACTCGCCGTGCTGGCTGGCCAATCTCGGGGATCCGTCTTGTCATGTCGCTCGTTGGAGTCTGCGCGTGCAAGAATTTACCTTCGCAGTTGTGTACAAGTCTGCGCGCAAGCACGAAGATGCCGACGCTCTTTCGCACGCACCCGTTGAACCTCCTGCTCAGGACTCTGAGGACAGTGGTTTTTTCGGAGCCGTCACAATTGCTCACGTTATGTCAAGGCAGCGAGCGAATAGCTAGTTATCGATCGATTAGAAGGCCAAAACTCGAAGCTTCCTTTGCACACTACTCGTGAACTGTCCTTCTTTTGTCTCAGGAGAGGTGTCCGTTACAAGAAAAACGTCCGTGCCAGCGACAAAATCTATCTTCTTGTCGTGTCCACTGAACTCCACCATCACATCTATTTAGCGTGCCATAACGAACCTGCGTGGGTCATTTGGGCTTCGCGCGGACTCTCACGCGAATGCGCCAACAGTACTACTGGCCATGGCTATCAATTAGTGTGCAGTGCAATGTGAAAGGATGTCGTGAATGTCAGATCCGCACGTCGCCGCCTATGAAACCCGCAGAGTTACGTCAACCAACTGAAACACCCAAGATACCGTTTCATTTAACGGGCATAGGCCATTTCCAGCCTCTCTTGTCGCCTTCAGGATACAAGTGAATTTTAGTGGCATCGGACTTCTTCTATCGTTATGGGGGGACCAATGCCTTAGCTCGTGGCAGGGCGACCGAAGTAGCCCAGTTCTTTGTGCACCGCATCATTCTTTGAGACAGCGCTCTGTCACACGTATTCAGAGATAGAGGAACGGTATCTGTGAGGGGGTTTATTTACAAAGCAGTTAGGGCTACGCAACAGCCTTGGCTCAAGAACGTCGGTCGCTGTCTCGCGCTCTCCGGGCTGCTGGACTTCGTCATCCTCTCTCAATTGCTGCGGACTCTCTTCTCCATTACAACAGAGCTCATGGTAGAGGACGTCTTGAAGCTGAGTTCTACCAGCCACCATAGGACAACCGCCTACCATCCGCAAGCAAATGGGCTGACTGTGAGATTAAATAACATCATTGCAGGCATGCTGCTATCAATGCACGTGGGTGTCCAGCATAAAACCTGGAACGATATTCTTCCGTTTATCACGTTTCAGTGCACCACTGCAATGCAGGAAACAATGCGGTTTATTCCATTCCACCTGGCCTACGGGCGCAACGTGGAAATCGTGCTGGAGGCTATGCTTTCGTGCTACAACGGTGACGACCTTGCTGAAGGTGATAATTCAAGCAGGGTAGGTTACTATTTGTAGCTGCCCCGTTTCAAAGGGGATGCCAGTTATTCATCAACGAAGTGCGAAACAGCCGCACTGCAGTACACGTGTCATACATAACTCGCATCCACGTTGTGTTGCTCAATTCATGCACTGCTAAACGCATTATCATTGACAGCCACCTTGAGATGGGTTCCGCTTAATTGTTTTATATTTCAGCCCCATCGAAAGGCAGCTGCCGTATCCGGATTTGATTCCGCGACCTAGCGCAACGCCATATCCGCGACGCTACCAGGGCGGGTACATCTGCAATCCATGTTTGTTGAATAGATATTGCACTTGCAGGAAAAAATACTGATTCCATCCTGAAAGATTTAGCACACTTTACACACTCGCGCATTCAATGCGCACAGTAAACAGATTTGGAAAATCCCTTACACGCGTACTAATTAGGGTCGCCAAATGATTCGCTACTTACTCCGAATAGCATTAAAGGGCCCTAAACCACCCAGAGGTCGAAATTTAGTTGTGGTGTTGCAGTTGTGCACGAGTCTACAACGAACACGTAGCCGCGAGAATTTTTCGAAGTGGTGCCGTAATAGCGGAGTTACACTCGTTTGATGATCGAAAAACGGCCCTCGCTCGTTTCGCTCTTTCCTTCGCTACGGCTGGTCTCTCCTTCTCACCGATTGCTGCTCCAAATGTCACGTGACATACGTCATCGCCAACGAGCTTCTCAAAACACTGCCTACTTCCGGTTAAAGCGGACGACGATACAGCCTCCAGTCTTCCGCGCGAGAGGTGTCCAAAGAAGACGACAGTTCGGCCGGCGCCCCGCCCGCTGCACGATCAACGGGTTAATCGACGACCGCGAAGCTGTGCGCCTCTGCCACCGGCAACGAAAACATTGGCTGCAGCTGAGTGCAAGGCTACCGACGGGAGACGACCGGCTCGGCTGTGCTCGCATCGTAGCCGACGGCGCCGCTAATATCAGCGTATTTTCCTTCTTTGTGTACAATTGTTTCTAAGAGCGATAACAACGATAATAAAATATTGTGGCTCTGAGCGTCGGTAATTCCTTTCAAAGCGCCGTCCGCTTTAGCTTTGAAGGGAACCGGAAAAGGCCTAGCGACGATATCGGCGCCGTCGAGCGATCAGCGGCGGTGAAGCTGCCGCATAAATGAGTCCCGGTCTCATACTCTCTGCGTACGGCAAGGAATTCTCGCCGCTCGCGAGCAATACCGCTGTCGAACGGCGGCCCGCGCATGGCAAACGGCGTGCGGCGAGTTAGCGTGCCGGTAACGTGGACGTGAATTCAGCGCTTCTCGGCTACCCGCTGTTGCTGCGGTGCCGGCGCGTGTTATGCGAAGCGTGCCGCTATAGACCTAAAGCCCCTATATTTATAAAAGTAGCGCCATTCTTAGATCTTGCCGCCACCGCGCTCACCCCGGCGCTTCCTCCTCGCCCTTTCTTGGCCGCCTCCTGTAGCCCCAGCCTCCTCCGCTCCCGCATTGGCCAATCCGTGTCACGTGGAAGTTCGCGTCGCGCTTTTGTATATTTTTTTCTTTCCAGCGCGCTCCGACTGCCATTCTCGGGCCTGTGCGACGAAAGTGCTGTACGCACAAACGGATCAAACGTGTTAGGGACAAGAACTTCGTTGTGATGGCATGCTGCTGCGCCTTAAGTTGCCGCAACCGACAAGGCGAGGGCAAAAGGCTTTTTTAGGGGCGAAGCTCCTTATGGCGGCACCCGTTCCGTCCCCGTAGTAGTAGTAGTAGTAGTGTGTAACCAGTCTGAGAAAAATGAGAAAAAAATTCCGAAGTTGTTTCCGTAGCGCGGAATCGAACCAGGGACCCCTCGCTTCCGAGCGCGTGGCGTTAGCCCACTACGCCACGAAGCGGACATAGACAAACGCACCACGATGGCTATAAATACCCAACATTAACGAAAGGCCGCGTTTCTAGCGCGTTTCTAACGCGTTTGTGCTAGCGCGTTACGGCCCGTGTAAGAAGCTGGTGTAAGACGCTGTGGCCTCTCCACCTTACCTTCAACGCGTTTCGAACGCGCTGCCCAAAGCGGTGGCAAGTCAAGTTCAAGTCGAGGAGTGTTTATGAATACGGGGGGTATACTCTCTCTGCAGTCATGTGATGGCGTCGGCAAACGCGGTGCACGTTCCGGCATGTGTAAATGGCTGCGTAAGACGCTGTGGCCGCTCCCCCTTACTAGAGAGTACTGCACGTTTCTAACGCGTTTGTGCTAGCGTCCCCTTAAGCGGGAGATCCGATGATTCCCTCCGGAGCTTCGCCCACTCATCATCATTCACCTCGTGGATCTGCTGTCATTTTTTGTTTACCATCCGGCGTGCGCAAACGCTTGCTGCACACTTGATATTTGCGCCGTCTCGCATCGTCGCGTTGCTACTTCCAAAATGGCATTATTAAGACCAGTTACTGACTGACGAAGCAAAATCGCGCCTCAAAAACGTCTCCGCAGGGCGCGATCGAAGTTTTCCTCGGATTTCCTCTGGTAGCGCGTTAGCTGTCGTCTGCCACGGCAGGCCCGACGCAGGCGGCGCCACTGTCGATATCGCGCCTCGATCGCGCTGGTCGCGCCGAGCGCGATAGTGGAACGGAGGAGGAGAGAAGTGGATGGCGCTACTTTTATAAATATAGGGGTTTTATATAGACCCTGTGTTGAGCGCACGCCTGGAAAGGCCAACACTGTCGCACTCTGTTTGCGCAGCTAATCAGAACGCTAAGCATGACTGTGTTGGAACGTGAGCGATATCGCGCTTGCGTTGCGGGCTGAAATAACCAGTTCGCAAGCGCACACAAGCGAGCAACACGGCGAGGACGAGCAGGGAGCGCGCGCACCTGCTAGCAGACTAACCGGAAGTCGTAGGTTCTTGTTCGACCAATGGACATCGTTTCCGCCGTTGACATCACCAGATTCGCCCTGCTGACATCATGACGACCGCTGGGGTTACTATAAAGGCGAGGGGAGAAGGACGGAATTGTTTTTCTGGTTTTGTGGCGCGCCCGCGGCGCGTAGCGCTGCAGCGTTTGGCATCGTTGATCGTGACGGCATTCTGAACTCGATGCGCCTGTTTACTTGCCATGTTCAAAAAATATCTGAGGTGGTTTAGGGGCCCTTTAAGTCTATGCCACAATGAAGTAGTTACATCTTCCTTTCCTGCCTTTCCTGCAATATATTTTTTTCTGTGTACATTACGCGTTCTTTTAACGTGCACCAATTTGCTGCGATTTACTACGATATCGCAGCGAGGCGATATCCACTACGCGACTGCAGTGGACGTAAAAATAGACTGGTGATGATGATGATGGCTACGATATTATACATTGTATAATATTTTTTTATAAACGCTGCTGTAGCTTTCATTCTGAGAAACGGGGGGAAAGTCTTGTCAAGTTTTTATGAATGTTTTCTTTCACCGTGCACCATCACTGTTGTGGCTAATAGTAATCCTCATTTGATGTTGGAATATGATGTGATAGATTGATTGGCTGATTGAATGAACCTCTTGGACAGAACGTGTGGCCTAACCCGATGGAAGGCGCTTTTAACCTATGAATGGAGTAGTCCTATCAATGTTGCCAGGCTGAGACACCACTTTCTTATTTCTTTTCTATGCAAGTTTATAAATTTGGGGGGGGGGGGGGGGGCTCGCCGAGGCGCCATCGATATTTGACTGGCAACGTGAATCGGCAGCAGCCGCCACGTGACGATGCTTCATTCATGGCGATGCCAGACTGGTCTTGTGGTCTGCGCATCTCGTAGTAAGCTCGGCAAAGGCTTCATATAAGCCAATGCCGAGAAAGATTTAGGCGCAGACGGCTGCAGGCTATTGCGGCTAGCGCGTATGCTCAGTTAGGCCATGCACCCCGCCGGGCCAAGGGTAATCAGCCAGCGCGGTACGACGATTCTGGGGGGGCTCCACAATTTTGTTTATTCGTGTGTGCAGTTTATAGCTGTTTAATTCATTGATTGAATGGTGTTGTTTTTTCGTTGACCACTGCAGCCTCTTCCTGGTGAGGGCTACCATGAACCCTGCGAAGGAGGAGCCAAGGCACCTCAATCTGCAATGTACCATTTAAATGACAGGTGTCTCGTCGAGAGAGTGTTATGGGAGTTCTCGGTACTCTGGGACGAGCACTGAAGCTGATATGAACTCTTACAAGTTTTCATAAATTTAACACTTTCTTTTTCACTTTCAGCGACAATGAGGACAATCAGCATGTGTGACTTTTAATAACACTGAATGACACAGCTGTTAGCGGTTGTTGCGTTGCGCAGCTAAGCACGAGATCGTGGTTTCAATAATCCGCCGCGGCAGCCGCATTGCGATGAGGAACAAATGCAAAAGCACTTGTATACCGTGCATTGGGTATAGACGTTAAAGGACCTCAGGTTGACAAAATTAATCCCGATTCACCAACTACTGCGTGCCTCATTATCAGATCGTGGTTTTGGCACGTAATAGGCCAGAATGTTTAATTTTTAACCCCTGTTGGTGTCAGGTGCTTCGTTCCCGTGGACGAGTCGCTGCAGCAGCCCGGGGTTGCTTTGCCGGACAAAAAGGCTTTGGACATGAAGCCGGAGACCGCGAAACCGCCGAAGGCAATCGAAGCCGTACTCGCTGACACCTGCGAAGATGCCACTAGCCACGAAACGAAGGTATCGCCGAGCTTCAAGGTGGGCTCAAAATCGTCACATGAGAAAACATGCCCTATACAGTCCTTTTCAAACAGACCCAAAAATACGTGCTACCACTATGCTTCACGCCTTTTTGGTACGTGCATCTGCACTTGCACACAATAATCTATCACGCGTTAGGACTGACCCAAGGGTGAATACGAAACCAGTGAACGGACAGAAGCAAAAATAGTCTGATACTGTCTTCTGTCCCACATGGTGTAGCATATGCGCAACTTTTACTGTGGAAGATCCTTCAAGAAGAAGGTTGTAAATCCACCGCTCATCCTGTTCACCCCTTTTGTCTTGCGCGTAAGTGCCTGTTTGCTGGTTCCGTGTTCATTCGCAAGTAAACGCCAACACGCCAACCAAATACCCGTTAATCAGTGGGTGTTGATCGGAAGCTTCTGTGCAAGCTTACTATGACAAAAAAGAACCAAAAAACTTCACTTGGTCATTTGGACAGGCCCTATGATGCCGCAATTTTTGTCTGCCGATTGATTTGGCGGTATCATTCTTAGTAGAGTATTTACATTACCATGCTCTGTCTTGTATGCACCAGGTTGCTCGTTCAGTTCTATACCAAGGCCATTACCATAAAAGCGGAAAACAACTGCTTGCTTTATTTATGTTCCCGAGAAGGAACAATAGAATGCCAAAATGATTAAGAGGTCTCCACTTTCACGTGTCATGCAGCCACAGTGTTGCTTTTGTACTGAAGTGCTGTGAATTATTCATAATTTTTAAGCAAGAAAATCTGAAGAAGTTTCAGTAGCGTGGTAAAAGTTCAATATTGGTATGTGATTGTTTATTTATTGTGACTATAACGGACCGTCTATATCTGTAGCCCCAGTTATAAAAAGGGCACGTGAATCATGACAAAAATTCTCGAAGCGAAAATGAGTTGGTGAGCATATGGCAGTCACTCTAAAGTTAAGCGGTGCAGCTTCCCTATATCACGTGCCTCTGCAACCGCGCACTTTCATTTGCAGAGAGGAGGACGCTTTAATTTCTCTCAAGCAATCGCCGATACATCGGCCAGTGGGGTTGGTACGTGACAAAGGAATGAAATAGGTGATTTATGTCAAACAAGGAACCTATTGAAGGGTGGTTGATGCAGCACGTAATCGTTGGCATTGGTTGGCTAATGCGCCTACACAAGCTAGCCATTTCTGTAGGGCCGAGATTTGTGTACGTGGTGTATTGTCTGGTTTATCACTTTGAAATACATGTGCGAAATTGATCCCTTAATCAGTATGCAATTTCTGTAGTACCCTATTTTTTTAGAGCAAGCGCTAGCAGATTATTGTAGAATGGGAAGCCTTCCCCAAATTCTCGGGAATGACACCAGTGTCGAGATATTGATTCCCAATTTTGCTGAGAAATGCATTGGCGTTCCAGTTAGTTTCTTGAAAAAAACATCGCTTTAGGCATTGGCGCACAAAATTAACTGGAACGCCAATGCATTTCTCGGCAAAGTTCGGGGATTAATATCTCGAAACTGGTGTCGTGCCGAGATTTAATTCCAAGTGGATCCGCTTTTCGAACTCTACGGCTATAATTTGTAAATTGTGATATGGACCATCAGGTAATTAGTGGAAAACTTAATGAGTAAATTTTGGTGGATTAGTCGAATATGCATTTCATTTTTCTGTGGAAGTAATGTCCGCTTCTTCCAGTAGACCAGCTCATTAACTAGAATTGGGCTATCCGGCAAAGGCAACCTTACACAAATTCGGAAAGGTTTCACTGAAACACCCTGTATATATATATATATATATATATATATTCTAGCGAGGACGATACCCGTATGCGAGCTTTATCCTCGCCCGAGGATAGAGCTCGCGCGTTTGTTGCCTGACGCTCGATCAACAGATCTGCCTGTGTATCGTTATGGCTTGCTAATTAAACCGCGTTACATATTTCGTGGAGGTTCCTAAGCTTTCCCAAACCCTGGAACTCCGTAGTCGGAAGTTGCCGCCCATCATGCCTGGCGACACAAGCCAAACACCACCGCCGGTCACGCTCAACCATCTAGGTTCAGGCTCGCGGCGTCAACGAATGCGTGAGCGCCCACGACAAATGGGACGATGCTCATAAATCGAACAACGCGGTCATCCACCTCAAGGACGTAGCGAACGTGAACGAACGTGTGGTTCCCCAACCATGAATCTGACCTTCGCACCTGGTCCGACTTAAATACGATCTTCAGGCAAGTTTTCAGTCAGCCCACGGTGCGAGAGCTTCGTGCGGAAAGGCGCTTGTGCAACCTTTCGCAGCAGCCCGGTGAGAACTTCACTACCTATATAGATGACGTCGTCGAACTTTCTATGCGCGTGAATGCATGAATGACTGAATTTGGTAAGATTCTTCTTATCGCGAAGGGCATCGAAGACGACGCCTTTCAAGTGTTCTTACCGAAAAACCCACAAGCCATCGTCGAAATCACTGACCTTTGTCAGAGTTATGATGAACTCCGCAGACAACGTCTCCTGGCCCGGCGTTCTTCCACACAGGATGCTTCGATTTCGAGCCTAATCGCAGTTCCCGACCACGGCTCCCTGCTCTGCGAGATGGAGTTCATTCGTGTAGAAGTCGCTCGGCAGCTGTCTCTACTCACTGCCGTTTCAATCCCTACGCCATCTTTGACTCCATACCTACGACAAATATACCGGAGCAAGTATCTGAGATTATTCCGTGCCCGCGTGCACTGCCGCCGGTGCCTCCCCCATATTTTAGGCCGAAGTTGCAGCGCTCGCCCCGCCGCCGACGTTCTCGCCACCAGTGCCCGCTGTACCATCACGTCCACTCCCTCCGGCGTTTCCAACCAGTTTACCAGCCAATACTGGACCATGGCACACGCCCGACAATCGCCTACTATGCTTCTATTGTGGCATTCCTGATCAGGTGGCATGGTTCTCTCGACGTCGCTTATGGCTTCCCCGAGCTCATGAACCTGCACCCTCTTACGTCCCTCCAGGTCCGTTCTCGTCGCCTCCTCAATCACATCCGGCTTCTCCCCGCACCTCCAATCCTTCTGCCCATGATCGCCGCTCCCTATCTCCACGACGCCGTTCCCTTTCCGCAATGCGTCGTCGTCCCATTTCGATCGAACAGGAAAAGTAGACGCTGCCGTTCCCGAGGCAAGAACTGCGTCTGTGTCGAACAGCACAAGTCGTCGCTCTCTCCGACGAACGTTTTATTGCGATAGCAATTATATGGACTCTTAAAGCGGATTTCTGCCGTCAGCGTCACCGCCGTGAGGTTCCATATAAAGTCCAAGGGCGATAAAATCCTCGCCGCACGCCGTATGCGCGAGTGAAAGCGTGCGGGGGACGGGCGCTTACACGCAGAGCGAACGCACGGAGGAGAGCAAACGCGACTTCTTCCGTTGCGCGAAAGGCCGTGGGGGTAGGAGAGGGAGGGAGGGGGGCGACGCTGTGCTGCGGCACCAAATGCGTATCTTGCAACCGGGCGCAAGGGGAACTTGTGACGCAATGTACCACGCGACAGGATGAAAGCGGGAAGGCACCGCGGGAGGGAGGGGGGGGGTGACTTCTACTATTCTAACAACTGCGTGCTTTGCGCCGGTGTGGGCTGTCACGCACCGTATCTTGAAAGCGATCTCCAGACGGCTCTGACCTTTTTATGCGCTGTGCTTTCGCCGCTCAGTTTCCGTTGAAGCGATAGACCGCGCGAACCTTCGCTCGCTGCGACAAGCGCGCTTGTTCACGCCAGCGTTTTGACAGTGGTTGTCTGCAGTTTTCCGAGTGTGATCTATTATTGTTTGCTTGTGCGCGCTGAAATCACACGTGTTAATTCAGTTAGTAAGTGAATGTGTCCTAATTTATGCAGCCGATAAAACTACTATCTGTGCTCCGTGTAGCTCTCTACCAATTTGCTATCGCAATTTGTGCTTTGCCTTTCGGGTGAAACTGCGACATTTTTTGAAGTATCTGAAGGTGGTACTGTTGCACTTGCACTAGTCGACAAAGGAGCTGCCGCTGGAGTAATTACCGAAAAACTTTGTCGCTCGCTCGGAAAATTAAAGATGCCTCTCCCTACACTTTGCTCCGTGTATCAAGCGCGTGTTGCTTCTACCCGCGTCACCATTCAAAGACTGACGTACACAGTCGAACTTGCTGAGTTCTGTCTTCTTGCTCATACGACAGCATATTGGGATTGGACTTCCTTTCCGGACACATTGCCTTTATTGACTCTTGTCGTGCCGAAGTCGACTTTTCGCCGCTTCCTGACGGCCAATTAGATGATGATTTTGGCGACAAGCTGCTCGTTGCTGATGACACTACGATACCTCCGCACTCATCTGTGATTGAGACTGCCTGCTCCGACTCTGTTACAGATGACACTGCCCTTGTTACATCGTCGCACATTTTCGCTCATCGACGCTGTTCTCTTCCTTTCGCTGTCATCTATGTCAACGGTGGCTTCACTCATGTGTTCGCCTCCAACAATTATGCCTCGCCCCTCACTTATGTGTCGCGTTGAATGCCTTGTATGACTTGAACCCATCGACGCGGTGAGCATCTTTGACACACCGCTTGATGTCATCTGCTTTGAGATCGGCACAATGGTTTCTTGCCCTACTTGCTCCCTGTGCACGCCGGACGCCATCGACAGCTCTATGAGTGTACTCCTGAGCTCTACACAACGTTCCCAGCTCCTAAACGTCCTTCGAAAATATCCCTATACATTCTTTTATCAACAAGCGTCTTTTAGCCACACATCGACGGTGTATCATGAGATGGATACGGGTATCCACGCTACGCTGCTCCAGCAACCTTACCACGTATCACCCACAGAGTGCCGTGTCATTGAAGACCAGGTCAGCCATATGATTCAGCGCGGAGTTGCTCAACCTTCTAACAGACCACGGGCCTTAGAAAGAAAAATGGTGGATCCATACGAGATTGCGTGGACTACACCCCCGTCTTTATAAGATATCGCGTAGAAGCGTGTATCCTTAGCCGCGCATCGACGACGCTCTCGATTCTTTGAAAGGCGCGGAGTACTTTTACTCGCTCGACTTAAGTTCCGGCTATTGGAAAGTGCCCATGGCTCTGGCCTGTTGCCTAAAAACAGGTTTCGTAACACCAGACAGCCTGAATGAATTTAACCTCCTGAATGAATTTCCAAAGACGGCATTTTACCAGACGCTTCTAAACTTCGCACTATCATCGATTTCCCGAAACCCACTTACCTGAAAGAATTTCGAAGCTTCGACGGGCTCTGCTGATACCTTCGTCGTTTTATCAAGAATTTTGCTTCTATCACTGCTCCGCTGACCCAACTCCTGCGAGGCGATACTGGCCTTTATAGGTGGTGCCCAGCTTGCGACAACGCGTTTAATACATTGCGCAGTCTGCTCACATCGCCGTCCGTACTGCGCCATTTCGACCCCATGGCTCCCACAGAAGTCCACACGGACGCCAGCGCCGTAGGACTTGGGGCTGTGCTCGCTCAGCGCAAAAGTAGATACGGCGAATACGTAGTGATCCGGGCACTATGGCCGATTCTAATTACTCCGTCGCAGTAAATAAGTGCTTAGCTATCACTTGGGCCCTTGCAAAATTTTGACCATACCTGTACGCCCGTCCCTCCAATGTCGTTACCGACCATCACGCCCTATTTTCGCTGTCGGCATTGAAAGACCTATCAGGCCGCCTTTCCCGTTGGGCCCTTTGGTTACAGGACTTATACTTGCGCGTTGTCTATCAGTCCAGCCGTAAACACACCGACGCGAAAGCTCTCTCTCTCGCTCGCCCAGAACCAGTGACACGACCTACCTTTCCGTCATAGTCTCGGTGTTTTCGTCACCAGAGTTCGTCGATATGGATGCGCAAAGATCCGTGGATTGCGGCTATTTTGCACTGCCTTTCTGACTCCCCGGCTACTCGCCCTTCCCGTGCTCTCCGCCGTCAAGCTTCTGACTTTGTGTTGTGGGATACATTGCTCTATCGTCCCAACTGCGCTTACAATGGTCGCAAGTGGTTGTTCGTCGTCCCTCGCCCCCTCCGTGCAATGTGCGCTCCGTAGGCCCACAACGCTGGCATGTTCCAAACTTCCGCCAAACTCTACTTGCGCATTTATTTACCTGGGATGTACAGGCTCAACAGGATGAACACGGCGCAGCGTGGCCCCACTCCGCGCAGCGCCTGCATGGCCGGCGCGCCCGCGCATCGAAGTAACGCGGCGCAGGCGCACAGGGACCTCGAGAGGTGCTTCGCGTCGTCTGCAGCAGCGCGGGAGCGAGCCGCTGTTGCTTTGCTGTGAAGCATATTTTACTGAGCGCAGGCAACCGAACGCCCGAGGCAGCGTCGCGGGAATGCGCGCTTTACTAATTGGAGCATTTTCCGGCTGCTTTTGTCTGGGGATTGTGGACAGCCTGCTTAGTCATGCTTGAACAGGAACGAGCTTCTCAGCACATAACCGACTTAGCTTTTTTTGTTATTGTAAGTGATAAGGGTCATTTTTTATGCACTCTTTATTAGGCCTGGGCTATTTTATTTTACTGCGACAGCTGTTCGTGCAGTGCATCCAGAGTAACCCATCAGGCACGATTTTCATGATTTGGATCCGACGTCATGGGTCTAGCGCGCCGTTTCGCGCATCTCTTGATTATATAACCAATTTGGATAATTGACCTAAGAAAGTGACAGACACGCTCCATAAGTTTCACACAAATTCAGAGAGAGATTTTTCAGTCGTGCATATTTATTTTATCATGTTTGTCATCGATTCTTCCATTAAGGAGGGCAAAACAGAGTATTTCGACAGTAACTACATATGCTGCTCCGCGGATTCCTTAATGCCGCGTTAATGTCGCTTCTAGGTGTGTGGATTCCTTTACGTGATGTAGGAAACTGCTCTCTCCGGCATAGGAACTGGTGTGGCAGTCATTTACGACCAATTTTCATCTTTCTGGAAGCAAGAAAAATACAATTCATTTTTGTTTTCATACTTTACGTAAAATCGCCCAAGCGGTGCAGGTCCTTTGACGCATACCTGACTTAAGAAGTTGGATTCTCATTTGGAGGAATCGTCGGTCAGTTCGTTGGTAATATTGGTAGGCTGGTGTAAAATAGGTGGCGCTGACATTTCTTTCTTCTTTTTTTTATCCTTGGAGTCAATGCACGCGGCATTCGAAAGCCGTTTCTGTCAGTTTGCATAGGTTGTAGGAGTGGAAAATCTATGACGGACGCGAGGGAGCGCGCGGGGGGGGGGGGGGGGGGGCGCTCTTATGCTCTGCCAACAACCGCGCTCGTCGCTCGCTCGCTCGCTCGCCCGCACCGTCTCTTATCTCCCCACGGCTCTGACCTTTATGCGCCGTGCATTCGCCGCTCAGTTTCCGTTGAAGCGATAGATCGCACGTACCTTCGCCCGCGGCGGCGTATGTGCTTGCTGTCAGCGTTTTGACAGTCGTTGTCTGCAGTCATTCAGTGTGATCTGCTCATGTTTGTTTGTGCGCGCTCACACCACGCTTTTCATTCAGGTAGTAATGGTCGGGCCACATTTTCCAACGCACGCTACACATGCAATGCTGCCCGGATCGGCAGTGCAGCACTACAGGTGTGTCCCTTCGCACGAGCTGCCCACGGGAAGCGCTTCTCATTAACACCACCGTTTCATACGCGCCTTCTCGTGGTCATCGAGTCTCTCTTCATGTCGGTCTACTTACGCCGCAGCACACCTGCTTACTTAATGAGCTCATGTTTACTACAATTCATATTGCTACCAAAGCCGCTCACCTTACTTCGTATGGCATTGCTGTGTTGCTATCGCATTCATTGCTTCGCCCTTAGGGCGAAACTGTGACATTTTTTTTTGCTTGCGAAAGCACGTCGACGGTAGCGGCCCTAGAAAGTCCACGTTGAAACCTTCAGGCCGGGCGCGCGCAGCCGCAGGCAACTGCGGCTGCGCAGAGGACTTTCAACATGGCTATGAGGCGGACAAAAACCAAATATAAAGAAGTCAAAGCGCGCACTATCATCGTCCAATGTGAGATACAGGAGAGAGCGAAGCGCCGTTGATCAAAGGATGGCGGTACTTTTATTATATAGAGACTTTACGCGGCCACGCTGAGCCGTGTTCACCCTAAGAGTGGTCGAGTCTGTACACTTTTCTCCAGAAGCACATCAGCTCATGTTCAACAGGCCAACGGTGCAAACCACCTCAGAATCTCACTGTCCTTGTGGTTCCTTGCAGACAGTTCTGTACCCCTCTCGATCATTCGACCGCGTCGGCATCGACCTCTAAGGTCCTCTACCCTGCACACCTGCCGTAAATTGCTGGATTGTTGTTGCCGTGGATCAGCTAACGCATCACGCAGAAAGAGCTGTCACATGAAAAAAAAAATCAGTCTGTGTAAAGAAAGAGTGTTCACTCAGGTTTATACTTGCCTATTTTTTCAGGAGACAGCCGTAGTATCAGCTTTCGCAGCGTGTGATAATCATCGAAGAAAGCTCTTGGCCTCCTTTGATGTGATTTTCCATATACAGGCAGACAATGGAACATGTGCTCATTGTTTTTTTTTTCGTCAGCTGTGACCACGTGGGGATTAAACTTCGCGGCAATACGTACTGTGCCAAAATCCACATTCAGAATCAACACATTGACGAGAGCCACAAGTCACGCCAGGAACTTATGAAATCTTGTTAATTGTGTAGCGACCACTCTCGTTAGGTTTTTTATCGACCCTTTTCGACATTATCATTGGCATGACTGGATGAAGGTCGGCCGAAATCAAGATGGTCTCTAACGGTCATTTATTCTCTTGGAACCACACAATTAAGCAACTCAAAATGTTGCATACAGCTGAGTGCCTGGTGCATAAACGTCGTTTAAAGCATTCCAATGGTTTCTGTAGTCGTTTTCTTTAGAGGTATAAATATATCAGAGAGATTTGCTGGCCTTTAAAGGCAACTATACCCGTAAGGCTTCCTATGGTGACGTCAGTTTGACTACCGAATTGTGAAGTGTCCACCTACATACACCTCGTGGGAAAACACAGAAATCGAATAAGGAAGAGCTCCATGTAGCAAGTCCGGTTTTTTCGGGTCCCCCTTTGTACACGGAGAAAGCGGTACCGAGCCGAAAGATATAAAAAGAAGCGCCCCAAGAACACGGGCAAGGTTCTATTGCTAGCTACGAAGGCAAGTAATTTCATTTTTCCACAAAGCAGATGCGCAGTATCATACGCTCATTTACACATAAGAAAGGATTTCATGACTTATCTGTCATTATTTGCACAGAAACCGAATTCAATCAGTGTCGCAGCTTTTTAAATGAATGGTCACGATACCGCACATTTTTTGAGATAAGCAGGCTCGGCAGCGTGTTTGGGATACATTCTTGTTAAATCGTAGTCGTAGATGCCCTTCTATATATAGCTGCTGTTCTTTTTTTCATCCCAATCGTTGAAGCGTATAAGCGTCACAGTTGTTTTTCCCTTTTATATAGAAATGAGAGTTGGAAGACGGGCTAGTAGCCAGTTCTTTTGTGTTCGTTTAAGAGCATACATTAGTCGTTCAGTTCGGCGTGCAGTCTGCTTACTGTTGAAAATTTTGGTTAAGGTAATGAGTTCGGCAAACCATTTCAGGACCACACTACGTCCAAGGGTGACACTGCTTGCAAATTAGTGAAACACCAAAGACTATACAAATTTGCTCAAACAGCACAAACATTTCTGGGACCACTAGAAAAGAAAATAACATTCAACTGCAATGGAAAGTGTGCACGTATCGGCGCCACGCGGTGCGCATCTCACATCGCGTGACACCTCGCGCGCTAGGACGCGTGTATCGGCCATATTTCCGCAGCAGCTAGCAAGGGCTGGCTTGGCGCAGTGGTAGAGCAGCTGATTCCCACGTGTTCGAACCCGGCGTGAACTGGGTGTTTTATTTCTCATTCCTGGCGATAGCTGCGACGGAAAGTGGCAGCGGCGGAGGCGGACATCGCCAACCGAAACGGCTAATGGAATGAGCCTATAACAGCTTAAGCTGTAAAAAATAATTCACAGATGTATGCTAATCTATCAAATGATCCATCGAAAACAGCGAACATCTATAAAGGCGACCTCGCGCACTTCGGAAGTACTATACGCGTCTGCGCTCAAATGCAGCAGCAGGTGCTGCTTCGTTCAAGGTGTTAGCTTGACGGCTCCCGCTTAGGCTGTATTGGGGTACCACAACGTAAACCTTTCAACGCCGCAGCCACACAAACTACTATCTCACTTCCAGCAAGGAGCCGGTGTAACGCGACGTGAAAAAAATGCAGAGAACTGGTTAAAAACACGCGCATAATAAGGGGTCGTAAATTTGAAAGACAGATAGATAGATAGTCGGGGCCCCTATTCCAGGGCACCGCTGGGTCTTGCCATCTTCTCTGCTCTCTGGATCAGCTTGAGCTGGTCGTCGAGGGCCGAGCTGGACAGCAGTGCCTCCCATTGCTCCCTCGTGGTGTTGTGTCATGGTGTTCTATGTTGTGTAGCGTGCACTCCCACGTAATGTGGTATACGGTTGGTGTGGCCCCACACCACGGGCATTCGTCTCTGTAGGCTGTGGGGTGCATGCGATGTAATATGTGTAGGTTCGTGTAAGTGCCTGTCTGGAGCCTACGCCCGGCAGCGACATCCTCCGTCTTTAGTATACGATGGGGTGGGGGACATCGCAAACGACTCCCTCTGTGGTAGTTCAGGATTGCTGAATACTCGGGGTCAACTGTGTCAGGGTCATCTGCAGTCGGCTTGATGAGTGCTCGGTTATGTGCAAATTCTCGAGTTGCTGTGTCGGCATACAGGTTACCCGTGATGGCAGCGTGACCCGCTATCCAAATGATGGTTTGCATGGTGTTGTCGTCAGTGTCCTCCTCGGGTATTTGGGCTAGGACTTGTGCCGCAGGTCTTGCGATTCTTCCCTGTAGGAAGTTGTGGCAGGCCTGCTGGGAATCCGTGAGGATCGTCAGTGGTTTGTTTGCGTGTTGGCCTTTGCGGATGGCTAACGCGATGGACAGCTCTTCGGCTTCCGTGATCGTGCAGGGGCGAGTCGATGCACTGGAGGTGACGTGGCCTCGGCGGTCGCAGACCACTGCCACTGCTCCCTTTTTCTTCGTTCGGTACATAGCGGTGTCCGTAAAACGGGCCGGGGTATGGAACCTGAATGTTTTCTCTATGTACTGGGCCCTCGCTTTCATCCTTCCGGAGTGTAGGTTAGGCTCCATGTTGGGTAGTATTGGGGTAATGTGATACCTGTCCTGGACGTGACGAGTATCGTGCAGGTTTCTTGGGTTCGTATTGTTGTGGCTTTGAAGCGCAAGGTTTGTAGGACCTGCTGGCCCATATGAGTCCGCGCAAGTCTCTGTTGTTGTGAGACGAGAAGGGCCTCTGTGAGTTCGCTGAGGGTGTTGTGTAACCTCAGCGCCAATAATTTCTCAGTCGATGTACTCATCGGCAGGCGGAGAGCGGTCTTGAAAGCCATCCTCAAGAGCGCGTCGGCCTGTTTCGTCTCGGATTGTGTGAGATGGTAGTAGGGTAGGCTATATGTGATTCTGCTCACCACCAGGCTTTTGACCAGTCGGAGGGTGTCCCCTTCCTTCACGCCTCTATTCTTGGATGTTACACGGGATATCTTGCGTAATATTGCCTTGACAATGGTTTGGAGGAGCGTAAGGGTGTGGGTAGGACGCTGGTTAGACTGCAGCCACATGCCCAGAACCCTGAACAATGAAGTTTCTGGTATGATGCCCCTGTGGAGGTGAACGTTGCTGAGGACTTCTTCCTTGATTTGGAGTAAAATGCCTTGTGTGGACAAGCCTGCGCGGAAACCAAACATGGTGTCTGGTAGGTGCTTGTTATCTTCTAAGTGTCTCTGAAGTCTCTTGTGTATAATTTTCTTGTACACCTTGCCGAGGCAGGATGTGAGCGAGATGGGTCTGAGATTTTCAATTGCCAATTTCTTCCCCGGTTTGGGGATCATGATTATGAGTGCGTGTTTCCACATCGCCGGCACCGTACCTTGTTCCCAGTGTTGGTTGAGAAAGGCCGTGAGCATGGAGATGGCCTTGTCGCTAAGGTTTCTGGTCATGGTGTTGGTGATGAGGTCCGTGCCCGCCGCTGTTTTACGGGTGGTGGCTGCGATGGCCGCTCTCACCTCGTTTTTTGTGATAGGTTTGTCCAAAAGTGTGTTGGGTTGTCCCATGTATGGTGTACATGGTTGCGTGAGAGCTGGATCTCCACAGCACTTGTTCTTGATGGCGTCGATGAGGTCTTGTTGGCTGCCTGGGTAGGTGTGTAGTAACCGTTCCAGGGCCTTCTGCCCCTCTCCTTTGGTTTTGGTGGGGTCCACGATGGCTTTGAGTATGTGCCACGTCTTGGCGGTACCCAGGGTGCCACCGAAGAAGTCGTAGAATCTATATCAGTTCGCCGAGGCGAGTTGCATGGCATATTCTTCTGCTTCCACTGATATTTGTGCTATGCGTGTCTTCAGTTTCCTGTTGTACTTCTGTGTTTTCCAACTGCGGGTGAGGCCTCATTTGGCGTCACACAGGTGTAGTAAGTGGGGATCCACCTCTGGGGTCTCTTTCGTTCTGGAAATTTCCATTGTGTGGTGTTGTTTCTGTCGACGGAGGTTGTCGCATCACTCTTCCAGGTTCGTGATTGTGTCTGTGTCCTGTTCTTGGGCTTTCCTGATTTTTCGCCAGTCAGTGATTTTGGCTGTGCAGATCTGCCTGCGTAGGCGTCCGGTCTGTAGCGTTGTGTTCAGTACGTAGTGATTGCTGCCTAAGTTTTCGAGTGTGTTGAGCCATTCGGCTCGCGTGGTTTGTGTGATGAAGGTGAGGTTGGGAGTGGTGTCGCGTGTTACGCTGTTCCCTTCCCTCGTCGGAGTGTTCGGGTGTGTGATCAGTGCGAGGTGACTCTGTTCCATTAGTGTTTCTAGCTGGAGACGCTTCCAGTCCTGCCTCTGATACCCCCATAGCTTGTTCTGAGCGTTGAAATCGCCCATGATTACCGGAGGGTGGTCTTTGGCGAGGCGGAGAGTGTCCCTGAAGAGTTTGCCAATGTTTGCCCGCCTATGGCTGGGGGGCCAGTAGACTTTTAGAACGAAGACACTCTTTCTCTGATTCCCTTTGTAGGCGAATTCTAGGAGTACATGTTGTACGTCTACGTCGTGTATGGATTTGTGTTGTATAGTTGTTATGTTTTTGTCTACGAGCGTGGCTAGCTTCCATTTGTCGTCTTGACTTGCGTGGTATTCCTCGTAGCCATGTACTGTTGGCCGGGTACCGGGCTCTTGTAAGGCTATGACCCCTTGCGGCTTTGAAGATTGAGCGATCAACTGTGTTAGTAGCCCTTTTTTCCTTCGGTACCCACGGCAGTTCCATTGCCAAATTAAGTTTTGTTTGACTTGCTTGTGTGGTCTAGGCATTGTTGGGTGTTGTGGTCGGTGAGGTTATGATCGGTGATGGGTTTTGTGGTCGGTGATGTCCTGCCGCAGGTGTGACTTTGCAGAGGTTTTGTCGTAGTGTTTTTCGCAGTTTTGGGGAGTGAAGGTGGCCCTTAAGCTTGCTGTCTACAGCGGCTTCCATGTGCTTGATTGCTGCCTCTGTGCGTTGTACGGTAGTCTGTGTTATTTGTTCCAACTGGGCGCGTGTAGCATCCATGAAGGCTTGCATCTGGGTTTGGATGGCATCGACATTGGTTTGTAGGTCAATGATGGACTGGTGTGGTGCCATCTCTTGTGGTTTTTGTGTGAGCTGTATCACTTGTTGTTTGAGTTGTCTGTTTTCTTGTGTGAGTGTTTGTATCTGTGCGCGCATGCTCGTGAGTTCCTGTTCGAATTTCGTGGGCGGTGGCGTCTGTGGTTTTTGTACGAGGGGGAGGCTACTGCTGCCCAGCTTACCTCTTGTTCTTTGGTGTTGGTCCTCTTGGGTGAGGCTTCCTTGGTCTTCCGTTGGTTTTGCTGGGACCCCTTATCTTTTGGTGCCGCTATGATGGGTGCACCCTGCTGCTGTTGCTTGGGCGTCGACTGAGATCGCCGTCTGGGCGACCGGAAGTGAGGCCGGGGCTGCGAGCAGGAGCGGAACCTGGACCTCGGGCTGGAACCGGACCGAGATCTGTAGGTCATCGACGACTCCGAGTAGTCGGAGTCGGAGTCTTCCCGCTCAGAGCTGAACCACCGTGGGCGGGGATGGCGTTGGGTTTTGGGGGCGGTAGTGGAGGCTGGTATCCCTCGGGGGGGGGGGGGTGCGCTTAGTTTATTGTTGTAGTCTTTTGCGGCCGTGATATGGGCTCCTCCGCACAGGGCGCACTTCGGAACACAATTGTGTCCGGCTTCTCTGGTTAGGGTGGTTGCAGGTACTGCACGCGCGAACCATTGGGTTGGGGCAGACGTCTGGTCGATGTCCGGTGGTTCTGCAGATGGGGCAGAACTGCCTTATCGGCTGGTAGTCTCGGCAAGGCATCTCCCCTCCGTCATCATCGTCATCATCATCATCCTCATCAGCCTATTTTATGTCCCCTGCAGGACGAAGGTCTCTCCCTGCGATCTCCAATTACCCCTGTCTTGCGCAAGCGTATTCCAATTTGCGCCTGCAAATGTCCTTACGTCATCATCCCATCTGGTTTTCTGCCGACCTCGACTGCGCTTTCCTTGGTATCCATTCTGTAACCGTAATGGTCCACCGGTTATCCATCCTACGCATTACATGGCCTGCCCAGCTCCATTTCTTCCGCTAAATGTCAACTAGAATATCGGCTATCCCCGTTTGTTCTCTGATCCACACCGCTCTCTTCCTGTCTCTTAACGTTAGTCCTAAGATTTTTCGTTCCATCCCTCTTTGTGCGGTCCTTAACTTGTTCTCGAGCTTCTTTGTTAACCTCCAAGTTTCTGCCCCATATGTTAGCACCGGTAGAATGCAATGATTGTACACTTTTCTTTTCAACGACAGTGGTAAGCTCCCAGTCAGGATTTGGCAGTGCCTGCCGTATGCAATCCAACTGAATTTTATTCTTCTGTAAATTTATTTCTCGTGATCAGGGTCCCCTGTGAGTAATTGACCTAGATAAACGTACGCCTTTACAGACTCTAGAGGCTGACTGGTGATCCTGAATTATTGTTTCCTTGCCAGGCTATTGTACATTATCTTTGTCTTCTGCATATTAATCTTCAACCCCACTCTTACACTTTCTCGGTTAAGGTCCTCAATCATTTGCTGTAATTCGTCTTCATTGTTGCTGAATAGGACAATGTCATCAGCAAATCGGAGGTTGCTGAGATACTCACCGTTGATCCTCACTCCTAAGCTTTCCCAGTCTAAGTGCTTGAATACTTCGTCTAGACATGCAGTGAATAGAATTGGAGAGATTGTGTCTCCTTGCCTGACCCCTTTCTTGATAGGTCACTTTCTACTTTTCTTGTGGAGAACCAAGGTAGCTGTGGAATCCTTGTAGATGTTTGCTAAGATATTCATGTATGCCCCTTGTACTCCTGCATTACGCAATGCCTCTATGACTGCTGGTATCTCCACTGAATCAAATGCCTTTTCATAATCTATGAAATCCATATAGAGAGGTTGATTGTATGCCACAGATTTCTCGATTACCTGATTGATGACATCGATATGATCCATCGTAGAATATCCCTTCCTGAAGCCAGGCTGTTCTCTTGGTTGGCTGAAGTCAATTGTTGCCCTGATTCTATTAGAAATTATCTTGGTGAATATTTTATACCCTACTGAAAGCAAGCTAATGGGTCTATAATTCTTCAATTCTTTAACGTCTCCCTTCTTATGGATTAGTATAATGTTGGCGTTCTTCCAGCTCTCTGGTACGCTTTTCAATTATGATATCTCCTCCATCCTTGATTAAATCGACTGTTATTCCATCTTCTCCAGCCGCTTTTCCCCTGGTAATGTCTTTCAAGGCCCTTCTAACTTCATCGCTAGTTATAGAAGGAGCCTCTGTATCCAGTTCATCACTATTTCGAATGAAAGTAGTTTGGCTGTTTTGGGTACTGTACAGGTCAGTATAGAATTCTTCCGCTGCTTTTACTATGTCATCGAAATTGCTGATAATATTACCATGCTTATCTTTCAGTGCATACATCTTGCCTTGTCCTATGCCAAGCTTTCTTCTTGCTGATTTAATGCTGCGTCCATAGTTTACGGCTTCCTCAATCTTCCCTACGTTATAATTTAGAATATCCCTTACTTGCTTCTTGTTGATCAGTTTTGACAGTTCAGCGAATTCTATCTGATCTCTTGAGTTGGACATTTTCATCTTCTGTCGTTTCTTTATTAGGTCCTTTGTTTCTGGGGAGAGCTTACCTACTGGTTGCCTTGGTGCCCTACCTCCCACTTCAATTGCTGCTTCTGAGATCAACCTAGTTAAGGTTTCATTCATTACTTCTATGTTGTCTTTATCTTCCTTTTCTAAAGCTGCATATTTGTTTGCAAGCACCAGCCTAAATTGGTCTGCTTTTACCCTTACTGCCTCTAGTTTGGCCTCTTTCCTCTTGACTAATTTTACTCTTTCTCTCTTTAAATTGAGATAAATCCTGGACCTCACTAACCTATGGTCACTGCACTTTACCTTACCTAACACTTCTACATCCTGCACTATGCTTGGATCGGCAGAGAGTATGAAATCTATTTCATTCCTTGTTTCTCTATTAGGGCTTTTCCAGGTCCACTTCCTGTTGCTGCGCTTCTTGGAGAAGGTATTCATTATTCGGAGCCTATTGCTTTCCGCGAATTCTACTAACATCTCTCCTCTTGCATTCCTAGAATCGATGCCGTAGTTGCCAATTGCTTGCTCACCAACCTGCTTTTTCTCCACTTTTGCATTGAAGTCGCCCATGACTACAGTATACTGAGTTTGCACCTTTCTCATTGCTAATTCAACATCTTCATAAAACTGTTCTATTTCTTCATCATCGTGACTAGTGGTTGGGGCGTAGGCTTGTACTAACTTCATTTTGTACCTCCTATTCAGCTTTAAAGTTTCAAAGTTTATTTAACATAAGTAAACAATACAATTAGAAAGTACACACTTTTGGGACCCAACAAATTTGTTAAAGGGTCCCTACCGGTTGTTATAAAGGAAAAAAACACTTCTATGGCAGCTGTTATTTTATACTGAGAAATCACTTAAAAAAGCAGCTGAACTAAAAATAAAGAAAAGCAAAAAGCAAAACAAAAAGAGAAAATACAGTAGCACAGAAATATTTGACACATAAGTAATAAATTTGTCTAACAATTTTCTTCCTCACATCATCAAAAAATATCAGCAGAGGGGAAAAAAAGGAGGATGTGTGCAAGCATGCGCAGTGCTAGGCATTGTCAAGAAGTGAGTGCTTTAATTCTTTAAGAAATGTGCGCAATGTTCTTAGAGTGGTTAGGTTACTATCAAGTCTATTCCAAATTGAGGTGCCTGTAAACTGCAGTGTGGAGTGACCGTAATTAGTATTTACCTTAGGTAATAAAAAACGAAATCGCGATACGTTCCCAACAGTGCGAAGTGAGGGGCGAAGCGAGACCGTTGTCAAGGCTAGTTTTTCATTCACTATTTGATACATGACGGAGGCGATGTTGTATGTTGCCAAATCGTAAATGTTGAGGATGTTCAGGGTTTTAAATAAATCTTGACTCTTAATATGCGTATTGTGGGGTGCTATAATGCGAAGAGCTCTTTTTTGAAGTGTGAAGACCGGTGACAAATGAGTTCTGTATGTGCAACCCCAGACTGCTATGCAGTAATTAAGGTGAGAGTGAACAAATGCGTTGTAAAGGTTGATAAGTATCTCGGTAGGGAAATAGTTTTGACATTTAGATAGCACATGCAAGCCATATGAAGCCTTATGAACTACAGAGCGTACATGAAGACGGAATTTTAAATGGTTATCGATAATAACACCAAGAAATTTTGTCTCACTAGATTGTTTTATAGGATGGTTATTGTAAATGACATCTGAATGAATAGTCGTTTTCTTTTGTTCATAGTGAAATAAGATAAAAACTGTCTTCATTGGGTTGAGATGAATAGCATTCAATGTGCACCAGTGGTGCAAAATTTCTAATTCGGAGTTAAGCTTATTAATTAGGTTGCATTCCTCCCAATCAGTTATTATAAGGTTAGTATCGTCTGCATAGAGTACAGGGGTAGCACACACAACACACACAAGCTGCAAAGGTAAGTCATTTATGTAGAGTAAAAAAAAAATAAAGGTCCGAGTATGCACCCCTGGGGAACGCCGAGGTTAATAAGGGTGCTGTTAGACTGAAAATCTGAACAATTTGTCGCCGATCTTCTAGGTAACTGCGAATTAACGTCGAAGGTAGTCCATTAATTCCGTAACGAACTAACTTATTGCTTAATATAAAATGATTTAGACAATTGAAAGCTTTCGCAAAATGTATAAACAATCCCGCCACTAGGTCACCAGTGTCTATTGATTTTCTAATTCTGTCTGTAAATGTTGAGACTGCAGTTTGAGTGGAAAGGCCTTTTCTAAAACCGAATTGGTGCCGAGAAAGAATGTTGTGTTTGTCCAAATAGTCATTAAGGCGCCTCGCGAATATTTTTTCATGTATTTTGCTGAAGAACGGTAGCACTGAAATTGGACGGTAGTTTTCTATTTTATGCTTATCCTTAGACTTGTGAAGTGGCAACACCTTGGCAATTTTCATCCCTGCTGGAAAGACACCCGTGACAAATATAGTATTGACTATATGCGCGATAACTGGGGACACGATATCTGTTACAAGTTTAACGACATGCGCAGAAACGTTGTCAATTCCAGAGGCTGTGTTTCGCAAGCTCGAAATAACTGAAGCCACCTCAAACTCATCTGTAGGGTAAAGGTAAAAAGAAGCATTTGCACGTGGAATGTACGTTGCATCAAAATCTTTATCCGTTGAGTTAATCTGGGACGAAAAATAGGCACTAAAAGCATTACAGATACTTTCGGGTGTGGTGTACGTAGCGTCATTATAAATTATTTTTTCTGGGGGATGTTGCTTTCCGTCTCGTCCGAGAAACTGGTTGAGAAGGCTCCAGTTCTTTTTTAAATCCTTCCCGTTCTGTTGAATGTGTTTGCTAAAATAAATTTTCTTTGCTGCATAAAGGGTTCTATTGAGAGTTTGTGAATACCTAGAGTGTCTTTCTTTCAAGGAAGTGTTATACGGTTGCCTTTTCATTTTTCTATACATGTTATATTTTGTTTTAATTGAACGCAAGAGCGGGCCCGTTACCCAAGGATCTCGCGGAATCTTAAGTCTATTGCGCACGCAGTGGGTGGTGGATGCGGTGGCCATCGCCTCAGTCAACATGTGTACAAATACGTTGTAGCTTTTGTTAGAACAGCCCGAAGAGTATACACATGACCAATCAATTGCACGTACATTGTTTACAAATATGTCAGCGTTAAATATTGTGCGAGTAAAACATTTCTTGCTTGATTTCAGACAGTTAGACATTACAAAAAGCACAGGGTAATGATCAATAATACTAACATCTAAAACTTCCGCACACTTGCCAACAGGACTGTTAGACAACACGTGGTCTATAAGTGTACTACTGTGTTCTGTGACACGCGTTGGTTTGTTTACAAGCAGTGAGTATCCATAACTAGTAAAACAAGAGACGTACTCATAACAAGAAGAAGAATCAACATCACTTACATCAATATTAACATCACCCATTTCTATCACACGAGCATTAGAACTCAAGAACGCATTAAAAATAAAGTCAAGGTCTTCACAAAAGCTGTGATAAGATGCAGACGGCGACCTATATATAACACCTACAATAAGGTTCTGTGACAGCTGAAACTGACTTTTATCGACCTCAATCCATACTGATTCGCAATTAGGTGTTTTAAGTACAACATCATGTCGCCTGTACGTAATGCTGTCGTCTATGTACAGGGCAGCGCCACCATGGACAATGCAAGATTGACTGTAGGTTGCACGGCATTTTGCTTCTAGCTTGTAACCTGGTTTATTGTAAAGTTCGACTTCGTTTTCCGACAACCACGTCTCTGATATGCCAATAAAGGAGACCTTCTTGCTAAATAGGCTAATAAAATTACGGATTTGGTCCTGGTTTTTTCGTAAACTGCGCGCATTAAAGTGTGCGTCCAGCAGCACGTTTTCAGAAACTGTCTTTTGATTAAAATCGTCCACTGAGACATACGCCATGATGCCGTCTGTGATTTGCTATCTAGCTGATACGGCGACTGCTACCCTCTCATTAATGCTGTAGAATTCATCAATGTTGCCTGCTATGTTGTTATGGGCTAGAAATCCTACCCCGGTTTTTCGCTTATCTGGAAGACCTCTGTAGCAGAGGACGTGGTCGTTAGTCAGCACTGTGTAAGCGTCACCAGTTCTTCTAAGCTTACTAAGGCCAATAATATCCCAGGCAATGCCTGACAATTCTTCAAATAGTCCTGCTAAGCTAGCCTCAATCGATAGGGTGCGCGTGTTGAGCGTTGCCAGGTTCAGTTTCCATAGAAACTCCCCTCCGTAGAAGTACACAAATCTAGGCACCTGGGGTCCCTCAAAGTGGAGCAGGGCTGTCTGAGATTGACCAAGCATACGGGCCTTCACGATGCGGACTCCATGTGTGCGGACTCGAAGATTCGCCATGAGCTCTTCTTCGCTGGTGCCTACGTCGATGCCGTGTACGACACCTTTAAGCAGGTCCTCGGGTGTTGATAGATACACCTTCACAGGGTGTGATCGTCCGTGGAACGTGAGGCTCATAATTTTCATGAGGGTGGCCGCCGTGCCCTCGTGAGGGGTGCTCACGATGATGATGTTCGAGCCGGGTCGCAGGCGGATGAAGTCGTCCCCCTTGCAGGTCTGCGCCCCTCCGGTGGCTTCTACGATCGCCCTGGCCACTTGATGGGTCTGTAGTTTTCGAAGTATGAGGCCCGGGGCCGGGCAGATGATGATTTTCATGTCGGTGCGCGGGAGCGGAGGCAGCGCGTCGGCAAGGCCTGCTCCTTGCAGTTGAGTTTTCAGAAATAGGTGTTCGGGCTCCACGCTCCTCGCAGGTAGCTGGTGAACTGGCTTTCGCGTCGGCGGCTGACGCCTGGGTTTTCGATGCCGCGGTTTGCCCGACTGGGTCCGGCTCACCCGGGGTTTGTTGTTTTTGCAGGCGGCGTTTCCGATGAAGGGAAATGACCGTTTCTGACTGGGATTCTTGATGTTGGAGCTGCTCAGAGAGAACGGCAGACGGCCCGTGCAAGGCCTCGTCAGGCATGGGTGTCGGGTGACTCTCCGATGCAATTTCCATAGTTTCCGTGGTGGTGGGCTGATGGGCCATGGTGCCTCAGTTTTGGGCGATCGTAGCGTTGCGGGTTGGGTCGCCTCCGCAGCTCATCGACGATCGGCGGCTGCTTGCGGGTCCCCGGCCTTCCGTGCGCCAGCGTTCGGCGTTAGGGCTCACCCTCCTGTCGACGTGGCCGAACGATTTGGGCGCTCGTTGGTCTTAAACACTGCGGCTCACTGGAGGTGTGGTTCCGCTGAGTCGCCTTGATGTTTACGAAGATATTCAGCTCATCCCAGCGGTGCCAGGAAATTTTGGGCGCTTGGAAAATTCCAAAAGACATGGAGCCGATGCGAAGCACGTCTGCACGCCTCGGTTGTCTTCATTTTGATGGAGATATACGAAAGCTAACTTTTGTTTTTGACTCATCGACCATTACGTTCCAAAGCTAATTCAGGGATCCTAAGCGCTTTGAACTGCATTCACATTTGATATTGACTACGCCATCGCATGCCGGCCTTCGCCGCAGGAAAACCGTTGCCGAACTTCCTTTAAGAGCTTAGCTGACGCCTTGGTAGTTCCGACACCTTGGCCGTATACGGCGGCGTCGGGGCTGAGCACAGCTGGCGCTGCTGGGCGTTCGCTTTGAAATCAGCCACTGTACCACACATCGCTGCCGCAGGAAAACAGTTGCAGAACTCCAAAATACCAGACATAAAGAAAGGACTAGTTAGGGCCCTAGCCTATCCGGAGAGCACAGAAGCTAAGGTTAGTGATCGAGTCTGCAACGCTGAAAAGTTCGAAGTGGTGCACACGTAGCACGTGGTGAGCTGTAGCCCATGTCCGTGGTGGTCACACCGTGAATTTCTTGCTCATTCTGAGGGCCCCGTCTGCCTAACGGACTCTACCGGTGGAACTTAGCGCCATGCCTTGAACGCTACGCTGTTCATACAGTGTTTTCTCAGGACGTATGCATTACCGGCAATTTTTAAACACCGCTAAATTTCAGCCAGAAAGCTAACCAGTCGTTGTAGTCAGCACAACATATCGTGCTGATAGAGCCATGCCGTTTTACACACATTGATGGGAATCGAAAAAAAATTTACAGAAGCGTTCTGATGCGTTGCTGCGTCACTGAGCGTATCAATCGCCTCAAGGGCATACTCTCGTCAGCGAAAGACAGCCGAAATGCATGCATACTACGTCCACATCCTAAAGCATTTGCACGGGCTCATGCGCTTGTGAGTGAGCGAAAATGCTTAGTTACAATGACTGTCGCATAGGCCCACATGCGACTAGGGATCACTGTCTCAAGCCCGGACATTATCTAGAACAGCGACATGGAGAGCCCCGACGTCTTAGCGTATCGATCGGTGGATAGGAGTTAGGCCTTTATTCCTCGACACCAACAAAATAACCCCATCAAGAAAACGAAGGTGACGCCAGGACATTGCTGTCAATGTGATATTGACACATGCAATTGTTTATCTTTCACCGGTGACCGCATTTCACCAGCTAACAAATCTTAAACGTTATCGCTCGGTGCAGGACGCGAATGCATGTATCGGAAGTTTCTCGACGTTACCGATGCTTCTATCCGTTGTCTGTTGTCACCGACGCTTATGTAATCTGATTGTATGAGCGACGCGAATTGTCTACTACTTTCTGGAAGACAACCAGGGATTACTCTATGTGATGTTTTTGTCGCCTATCTCGGGGGCGTGAGGGTGTTAAAAGAGATGGAGAAGGCAGGCGCATGGCGACATAGCAAACAGATTTTTAATAGCACGCATACTCAAAACCAAAAAACACCGCATATCCACGGGGTGAATGATGATGAGTGGGCGAAGCTCCGGAGGGAATCATCGGTAAACCGTGAATCTTCCGTGTAATTCGCCCAGTCTCGCCGCACTAAATCGAACGATTGACTTCCACCAATGACACGCACCATATGTGACGTCATTCCTATTTTATAACAGCGCCCTTCATTATAATTGCACCATCTCCCGCTTAAGGGGACGCTAGCACAAACGCGTTAGAAACGTGCAGTACTCTAAGGGGAAGAGGCCACAGCGTCTTACGCAGCCGTTTACACATGCCGGAACGTGCACCGCGTTTGCCGACGCCATCAGCGTTTATGAATACGGGGGTAAGGCGGAGAGGCCACAGCGTCTTACACCAGCTTCTTGCACGGGCCGTAACGCGCTAGCACAAACGCGTTAGAAACGCGCAGTCTTTCGTTAATGTTGGGTATTTATTGCCATCGTGGTGCGTCTGTCCATGTGCGCTTCGTGGCGTAGTGGTTAGCGCCACGCGTTCAGAAGCGATGGGTCCCTGGTTCGATTCTGCTACGGCCACAACTCTCGGAATTTTTTTTTCTCATAAAAGTAGACGTGGCTACCTACTACGACGACTACTACTACTACTACTACTACAGAGGAGGGACAGACCCACACCCTAAGGAGCTTCGCCCCTAAAAACCTCAAACTGAAAATCAAGCACACTAAAACATACTGCGGGAACCATACTAACAAAGATACAAACTAAAGCTTAATATACTCAGCATGTTCCGATTTACGCCTACGCTTGTCTGTGGTGTCTAATCCTCCAAAGTCAGGCAAACCTGTCCTATCGCTGAGACGCACGCCTGAAACGCTACAAAGAGTCACCTTGCTACACCCGTCGTTGCACGTCTGTTCGGACTTGCCGGCTCCTTTCGCAAGCAGTTGTCGCTCTCGTTGATGATGTAGTCGCCTTGCCGTCGTCTCTTTTCTCGGTGGTGAGCTCCTCGGTACTTTGTCGGTGATGAGCTCGTCAGTAAGTCCAGTGACGGCGCTCGGCGTTGCTTAAGCCCACCTGGATAGGCCTAGCGTCGGGATGCGTCGCAACTTCTTCATGAGTGCCGACGTGGCGTCCCGTGGAGAATCGAACGTGCCGGTCTGCCGCAGAAAGGGGATCCTCTCTGGTGTGCCCGGTCCTGCCGTGAGAGGCTGCAGCCAGTCCAGGAGCCTCGCTCGAACTTGCCGAGGTCGACGGCCGCACCTTGGACGGCCAACGTCACGGACTCAGCCAGACCTCCAAGTCTCCCGTCGCCAGAGCGGAGCTGGCGATGCGACCTTCCTGGCCCAGAGCCACGTTGATAATCCCCCCATTACGCCTCGGCTCACGCGCCTCGAGAGCTCGTGCCGTTCCGAACACTGTGCTTCACGTGCTCTTCTTCTTTTTCGCGCCACAGGCGGCCTCTTACATATGACACTCTAGAACCTTCGATGACTCATGAATAAAAGCCGACGCGTTCCGCCGCTGATCAGATTTCGACCATCGCCGATCGTGTTCTCCGCTATCGTTGTGCTTCGAGTGTAACATGCTTTTGTGGGCACAGGTTTGCCCAATAACGAATCAGTTTCGTCATTCACAGTATTACAACTGTTTTCTTCACCGTCACTACAACGTGACAACAACACTCTTATGGAAAACCCTTCATAGAAATACATAAGCCGCAATTCGTACGGGTGTGGCCTTATAGGCACCCTGCATTGCAGTTTGCGCGCGATCTATGCGCCACTACAAGTGAAGCTTTGGGACGGCCAGTGTCAAAACCAGCGAAAGTGGAGAGACGCTGTATACATTCGCCGTGATACTTTCGATCGCTTATCACGAAAGAAGACTGTCCGAGTTGTGAAAATATCAGAGTGCGCATGCTCTGCACGTGATAGCACGCGTTCGCAATCGATATGAGCAGCGGGAATAATTCTGAGCTTGATATCGTCAAAGCGCAGGGCATACCTCTCAAACGAGCGACGATAAGGAAGCCGTTGTCGTTCGGAATGGCGTATCATTTTCATCGCCTCTCTAGCGGCCGGCGTCGGCAATACTGGGGCGAAACATGAAATGTCGTAGCGCCATCTGAACAGTGAACAGTGTCCATAGAGGCATTGACACAAAAATTTTGCGCTTGAATTAGGCCTTGCATGTTAAATCCCTCGCGTCGATTCCACACCAAGCTGGCAAAATTTGAGCGTATTCCACGTCGTAAATATATTCTGTTTAGAATTCTTATTATCGCAGTTCAACCGCAATGGAACGCTACTGAGGCATTACTAAATGGTGACCTGATATCGCACCTCCGCGAGCGGCTTCCTTAGAATGACGGAAGCTGATCTCAAAGGCCGTGCTCTTATGTATACTGAAAGAAACGGAAGTCATTGCAGACGCTAGCTGGAAATGCGTCAAGGTCATCATGCGTTGTTTTTGCACTTTGGGTCAATGAGTCGGCTGCTGCTTTTTATCACACAAGTTCTGCATTTGCAGGGACAGTCAAATGGCGATGCCCTTCCTGCATGGGTACCAGAGTGTGACAAGTAAAATATTCGATGTGGTCTCGGACTTGCTTTAGAGCAGGTACAGGGATGGCCTCCCGCATTTCCTGGCGTCATACAGTTCATGCCAAAATGGCAGTTGCTGTCGGTGGGAGGGGCTTAGAAGGAACGATGTCAGATTTATATTGGGAGTTAAATGTGCCCTTGAAAGTCCACTTTTTGATGTGTAAAACCACATTAGGTCCTGTATTATTTTAGATTGCAAACGGAGAATAATGGTGCGTTAAGTGGGAGGGATGGGCGTCGTCACGCGCGGCTATGACCTTGTTTTTGATTCAACCGGACACCTGAAGTACGTGAGAGAGCTAGCCATTAACCAGGTTTGCGTTGTAACCGTATTGGACAGTATTTATACCCCCCTTCTACTCACCATCCATGCACAAAACTGCTCCTGTTCTCCTGCATGCAAAAGGGTGATAGTGGCAGAAGGTTGTCAATGCCGAGAAAAATGTTGTCAAATACTTATCCTGAACGAATGTTTTTTTCCAGCTGGCAACACCCACGAGCGTGGAGCCTTCCAGGACTGCCCCCGAGCGTGTTTCGACTAAAAGCGAAGACGTGCGCAACGTGATGGAGCTGACGCCCTCTTCGGCCATGCCCACGACAGTTCCCACGGATGAACTGCCGCCGAAGCCGCCCAAGCTAAAGCCGAAGAGGTCGAAGATCTCCAAGCCACCAAAGAAAACGTTGTAGAGCTGTGCCAACAACGGGTCTCTCGGGGTATATGATGGGACAAAGTCCGCTTTTGCCATGTCAGCGCGCTGAGCCCTGGCTACAAACGAAGTGTTTTCCTTTCGTTTGCGCTCACGAGTGACTCGCTCTGATGCCTAATTGCGGCACTAGCCCCATCGTCCCGCAAAGGCCCGTCGGTTGTGGTTACCCTGTGGTGCCCCCACTGACCTAATTGTTTTGACATGGCACGCGTTTTATAATTATCCATATTTTTTTTCGCATCGTCTGCGGTTATTGGACACTTGTTTCGTTTAGGTCGATGTGCATTGGACACTTAGTTTGTTCTTATTCGCCTTTGAGATTTTTTACTTTCACTATGACATTTGCATCAATATGATCAATGTAGGACCCATAATCCTACAGATGCTCTGCGTTGATCGTGAGTGAAAGATATGCATATGTTGCAGCACTGGCGGCTCTTGCTAATTTGGGTGAAACGTAGAAGCATCATGTTTACTCCGCTGAGAAGATACGGTGCAGCTGTTATAATGATGATGACCCAAAAGCGGCAATTGGTAGCCTTAATAATAAGTCGCTTATTTTTGCGTATTTTGTAACACAGTAAAGAGTTCTGGAAGGTCAGTCTGTATTAGCGAATGGCCATTTGCATCGGCGTTGCTAACAGCAATATTCAGAGCTTTGCGTTTATTTAAGTAGAAGCGGTGCAATCAGTAGCCAGAGTATCGCACTACACTTTAGTACTGTTGACCAGACGTTGCGATGAGAAGCCATTACATCGCGAAATTTTGTGAGGCGTAATTACTTCTCAGCAATAATGCTTTTTCTTCTTCTTTTTTTGCCAAGGATGCTTCGTTCGTACCACTCATTTACTCTAAACAAAAGTGCGCATGCCTCATCTATAGGTCCGCATTAAAAGATCTTTGATTAGGAAAATCTGGAATTCTATACCTAAAACAGGCACCTAGTGAGATCACTATAATGTTGTTCGGGACAATAGAGGCAAGACTAGCCGCAACCATTGAATCTGCGTAAAGTGCTGAAGCAAAGTGCGCTCTACCAAACCTACTTACTGCGAAGTGCTGGGCCGACAACAAACAGAACATATACAAGGACTATCACTCTGTTTTTCGATGGTTAAAGTCCACAGCTAAGTTGAGCTAAGTTACCATAGTTATAATGCACTTATCCCGTGACGTGGAGTCGTAGTGCCTGGCGTTTTCGCGAAATATATTAAACGCGGCTAGTTTAAGGCGGCTTTTGACACCGCCAGACTGGAATAGGGCTGTGTTCGCAGCTCATGACCAGGAATATATCCCTGTGCGCATTTTCAAAGATAGGTCTTTGGAGCCGCCGTGAACACGTGCGCTTCTGCTGGATAGCATGAGGGAAATGATACCACACCCACTGTCAAATTACTGTTACGTGCGATACAGTAGTGGTGCAGGTCGAGACATCTCTCCTTTATGCTTCTCTCACTTTTTGTCAAATTACTCCAGCAGTCCAAATGCGTCTGTTAGCGCCGCGTTGTAAGCAATGGAAAGGCCTTTGCCTTTCTTTGGACTCCAAATAACACCAGCGGGAATCTCTTGCACCGCTCTCTCTGCTGACGGTCGCCGGGTGTGTTCTTTTAATGAATCATCGATGTGTATAGGGAAAGGGACGCAGTGGGGGTGACATTATTTCACTTTTCCTAGACAAGCTTAGAAAATTTTATAATCACGCCCACGTGCAGAAAGCCGTCGCACGTATCGACTGTCGATGAAAAAGAATTGGATTTGTTCACAAGGCCTGATATTTGTAAAGAAAAATAGGTAAGTCACGTAAAGTGGTTTGTCACGGCGTCGGCCACTGCACCCTTCGCGTTCCTATTGTGGCAGAAGTTGAAGTTTTTATTTGTCACACAGGAAAAGACTCATGACAAAAAGGTGCACACAAAGCAGCTTTACCTGGCCCGAAGATCAAGGTAAAATAAACATCAACAAACAGCAATGATCGATAATACAATTGGTTTTCATAAGCAGTTATACATTGTTTCACAAATGATTTCATGCGCTACATTATTCACATGCGAAAACAACAATGGCGTTGCGTACAAGTGAATTTCATAGATTTCGTGCTCGAAATACTATCATATATCGGCATACATTATACAAATATGTATAACAAGTTATACAAATAAAGTGAAAAACAAAAACTAATTTATTTCAGAAGTACAGCTTAAGTAGTACAGTAAAAAGCAATTTTTATTTAGCACACTTTGCTCCACCGACCATTGGTTGCGATGTAATATAGGAGGAATCAAGTAAAGCAAACTTTGTTGGCCTTGTGTTGTACGAACTCTTGGCACTTTATGACGGGTGTTCATGGGAACCTGTAACTGAGTTAGAGACGAAAGCTTGATAATAAATTTTGTACGCTGTGAGGCCGCCAAATTCATCAGGCGTCAGGCAAGGAGACACAATTTTTCCACTGCTATTCATTTCTTGCGTAGAGGAAGAATGGGAAGGCTTGGGAGTTGGGATCAACGGCGAATATCTCAGCAACCTTCGGTTTGCTGATGATAGTGTCCTGTTCAGCAACACTCGGGACGAATTACTAGAGATGTTTGAGGACCTTAACCAAGAAAGAGTATGAGTGGGGTTGAAGAATAATATGCAGAAGACAAAATTACTGATCAATAGGCTGGCAAGAAACAAGAATTCAGGATCATGAGTCAGCCTCTAGAGTATGTACTATACACTATGAAAAAAATCCGCACTTGTCAAAGCGTGCGTTTGCAGTTTTTTTACACGCTTACTCTAAGCGTGATATTCGTCCAGGTTTATCGTTCACGCCTACTAGGAGCGATCAGCAACCCCTCTTCACGCTTAGCAGGCGTGATAATTAATGGCGTGACACGCTCCACGCTTACAGACGGCGCCTGAGGTAACGGCGCCCGAGGAAGGAAGGGGGATGAGTTGGGGAGCATGCCCCATCCCCTTCCGCCATCTCTGCATGCGCGGCAGGAAACGAAGAAGCACCGGCTCTTGTCTGCTTGGGTAACTTCTCTGAAGCGAGCTTTGCTCACCAAGCTCTTCCTAGTTCTCTTTTGTAGCGATAGTTACATTACGCCAGGTTTTCGCCTCTTCGCCGTCGCCGCACTTTTAGGCGTGGCTGCACTGTGACGTCACACCACGGCCCTCGATTCTCCAGCAACTCGGGTCGTCGCGGTCGCCAGGCGCGGCCTTCGCTCCTGACGTTGGTAAAGCCCATTGACATTGGAAAGTAGTGGTACTCTTTGATCTACGCCGCAACACCCTCGCCGGCGCTGTCAACCTCCTCTTTTTCCCTCCCTCTTTCACCGAGCCAGTGCAACCGCCACGCTGAATGGCTGCGGCTCGCGACACTACCCAGTCAGGCGACCCTGACATCACGAAAAGGGCGCGAAACTTGCTTTCGCGCTCTTTTATTTCCTCCCGCCCGCCATGCGCTTGTCGCCCTGCTACTCCGAACGTGTGTTTCCTAAGTTTTTCCGTCTTTCCGTAAGAATATGAGCTTCGCTCTCCGTCGAAATGCCTTGCTGCTGCGCATTTCAATGCAGCAGCAGGTCAGAGAAAGGGCTAGCATTATTTTCTATTCCCCGAGGAGAGCGGAATGTCGTTCGCCGGAAGGAGTGGCTCTATAACTTCGGGAATGCCCTCTCAACTGTGATCTGTGGGGCCACGTATTCGAAAACAGCGAACCGTGTGCAGGATAGGGACATCAGGACAGCATTTCCCCATTAAAATCCTCATGGTATTGCACTCTTTACCAGATTGTTGGCTGGCAATACAGCTGATCAAATCATTTTTTACTGGCCTATATTCATTTATTCGTAGTCATTCCCAAATAATAGGATGCAATGGAACGTTGATGTTTAAGAACAAACATTACCGAGGTATAATATTTTCAGACCGACGAGAAAGCATATCATCTATACGAGCTTGATATAAATGCGCAACGCAGTGAACAAAAAATCTTTAATCTTGTTTGCGCCCATGATATTTCGTTGCTTGTTCCTCGCTTTATAATTAGGGTTGTTCGTTTTACCCAATTTTACCCGAATTTTACACCCAGAACATATTTCAGGAGAGTCGGGTTAAACCCGATTTCCCCCCGAATTCCAATACCACGTACCAACCTATTTTTTTTCTTGTTTATTCTTTTTTTACGCTGCACGGAGTTTGCGTTGTACACGCGCTAGCTACACTTCCTCGGGACAATGAAGTTAGATCCTGTTTAAGTGAACTCCAGTGACCTACAATTCATTTCACAAGCTCCGTGAAGCACTGTGGACTAGAGCACTGCACGGGCCGATTTTTTCAGCCCGAGCCCGGCCCGGGCCCGTTTTTACGTTCGGCGGCCCGCCCGAGCCAGATCAAAACTTTTTATGGCGAGACCAATCTACATTACCCGCCCGGCCCGGCCCGCCACCCCTTTACCTTAGGCCCGAGCCCGGCCCGAGCCCTGCTCAAAACTAGCCCGAAACCGGCCCTAGACCGAAAAATACATGTTTTTCAGAGTTGAGACGCCCGAGAATAACTCGCTGAACGTTACTTGCACACCACCAGACAGCCCGAGCCCGGCCCGGGCCCGCGTCAAAAAACCTGAGCCCGGCCCGGGCCCGGGTCAAAAAGCACACGCCGTGCCCGAGCCCGGCTCGAGCCTGTGAAAAAACTGCTCTACGCGGCCCGGCCCGGCCCACGGGCCGGGCCGGGCCCGGGCATTCGGGTAAGCCCGAACCAGTGCAGTGCTCTACTGTGGACGCTACACGGCTCTCAATCAACCACCCAACGAACGCGCCTAACTCTGAGTTAGTAACTGACTGACGTTGTTGCACTGACATTGTTGTGCCATTAGGTAATGGAGGTTGTGATGTCGAGAGAGCTTTGTTTCTTACGTACGTGGACGTGGCGGCGTACCCTGCAAGGGGCCTCTTCGCGGTAGCCGCCGTGAACGGCAGAAACAACTCCTTGACCCTCGCGGCCTCCGTCAGGGCAGAGACCGCAGCTGCGACCGATACCATAGCCGCGGCGCTAGTAATAAAGCAACATGACAGGGTTGGCAGGGAAGTTCATGTCGTTACCAACTCGCAACAGGCGTGGCGTAACTTTACCAACGAACGAATACCGCTGTAGCGGCTCAGATGCTAGGCCCGAGGCTGCAAGAATCCCATCAAATCACGTGGACGCCGAGCCACGTGGGACTGGAGGAAAACGAAAGGGCGAACGCCTTAGCTCTAGCGCTAATCAACCGAGCGGGGCAAAACCAATCGTCCCATCAATCCCCACCCTTTACCTTCGTGCCCCTGCCATCCAATTACTGCGACCGACTCGAGATCCAGCGACTCAACCGCAGGATTTATACTAGCCCTCACAAAAAGCTCAGCACTGAAGAGGCAGTAGCTCTCAGACTTATCCAAACAAACACATTCTCAAACCTACACAGATACAGCAAAATATACCCAAAACCATATCGCGGCATCTGTCCCTGGTGCGGCGACACACGCCCTACACTCTTTTCTATCTCGTGGGGGTGCGGAGCAAACCTCAACACTTAAAGACGCCTAGCACGTCATTTTAGTCGTGGGAGGTACAGCTGTTCGGCGATACCCTGGCGGGACAAGAAGCTCTCGTCCAGCATGCACGTCGAGCAGCCATGGCCAGTGGAGCCCTGGAATGAGGACACCACCCACTCGACTCCATAGATCAACGACCTCGATGGTCCAAATAAATGTTTTCTCTCTCTTGTCTCAGCTGAGATACGTTTAAAGATCGGCGAGGTCTCGGATAGAGACCGACATGTTAAGGAGATCGTGATACCCTCCGATAAAACAACAACAAAGAAAAACGAATGTAATGTATAACTGATTACATCTGTAAGTTAAAAAAAACGAATTTCGGAAGGGTTTCACAAAAAACACCATTTCTGCCCGATTATCAGCTTGAAAAATAGCACCCGATTTTTACCCTCGCAATAATTTATATATATACATGTATATTGACGCAAGACAGAAACCATTTTTAAATAACGCGCGCAGGCTCGTGTGCACTCCAAGAGGACAACGGCGTATTGGCGAGAACAACAAAGGCGAAGACGTAATGGCACGTGCATTCGCCGCACGCACTTGCATCATATGTGGCCGTTGTCGATGAACAATAACAGAAGAGAAAGTGAAGCGCCGCTCGAGGAAAAAGAAAAGAAGGCTTCTTGATCCCCTGTTTGGGACGCTGCAGTTATGTTATTTATTCACTTGCCGGGCACAAGTGACCACATAATAAATAGTTATCTCAGAATTCCTGGAACCATTTGTTACAATTATGGTGGAGGTGCCTGGGTATGATTTCCAGCCCCATTCGAGTTGAAGAAAGCAGCCCGAAGCCACGCCAACTCGGACCCAACGAGCTCACGCCTGTCCACCAGCGCACGAGCGGTCGCCTACGCGGGGAGCGACCCAAGTTTCCTCTTTTGCCGGAGCCAACTAGAGTAGCAGAAGCAGCAGCCAATACCGAAAGGACATCCCAGAACGCCTCAACCTGCATCGTCGTTGATCAGCCGATGACGCCCGAGCCTTTCGACGGCGACACTTTTGAAGACACCGAGGACTGGTTAGAAGGTTTTTAGCGCGTCACTGACTACAATGAAGGGGACGAAGAGCGGAAGAGCCGCAACGCTTACTTCGCGTTGCAAGACTCTGCGCGAACGTGGTTTGAAAACCATGAAGTTGCCCTTCGGTCGTGGGATGACTTCCGACGGGAGCTGCTGGTCACGTATTTGAGCACAGACCGCAGGGAAAGAGCTGAAGCCGCTTTTCAAGCAAGAAGCCAACGAAACAACGAAAGCGTGGCAATGTATGTCGAAGATATTGTTACGGGGAGGCAAACACAACAGAAAAACGTATTTACAATATATTTACAAGGCGATCAATCGTTCAACCATATGGCCGAGAGCGCGCGCCAGATCATCAGCGTCTTCTTCATCGATGCTCCTCTAGATCAATCAAACCGTGACATGACCCCCGGCTGCTCAAGCACCGTCACGGCGCTGGCTGTGATCCATGCGAGTGGTAAGGTTTAAGGCGCGATACGTGAACAACGTCAATAGGTGATGAAACGGTTGGCGAGGAAGACTCGAGCGGGCCAATCTCATACGTGACGTCTGTGGCACGGCGGAAGACGCGGTAGGGTCCAGAGTACCGCGAAAGCAATTTTTCTGGGAGTCCAACACGCCGAGTCGGAGTCCATAGAAGCACAAGGTCACCCGGATTATAGATAACGTCGCGATGACGGGAGTCGTAGCGGTGCTTCTGGTGGCCTTGCGATGTAAGGCGACGGCGAGCAAGTTGGCGCGCCTCATCAGCTCGGGAAATGGCATCACGAGCGTACTCAGTTGGCAAATGAACGGCATCGGGGATGATAGTGTCAAAAGGTAACGTTGGGTCGCGGCCAAACCGAAGATAAAAGGGTGAAAAACCAGCAGTATCATGACGGGAGGAATTGTAAGCGAATGTAACGAAGGGCAACGCGACATCCCAGTCTTGATGGTCAGATGAGACATACATAGAAAGCATGTTAGTTAGCGTCCGGTTCAAGCTCTCAGTCAAGCCGTTAGATAGCGGTTGGTAAGCCGTCATAAATTTGTGTTTTGTCGCGCAGGAGCGAAGCAGGTCATCGATAACTCTGGAGAGAAAGTAATGGCCACGGTCAGTGAGGAGTTGACAAGGGGTTCCGTGATGTAAGATGACATCGTGTAGCAGGAAATTAGCGACGTTCGTAGCAACGGCAATCCATTTGTTTCCAGAAGTAGATGTCGGGAAAGAACCAAGGAGGTCAAGGCGAACTCGGAAGAAGGGGTCAGATGGGACGTCAAGGGGCTGAAGGAGGCCAGCAGGAGGCTTAGGTGGTTTCTTTTGGCGTTGGCAGGGTTCACAAGCAGCTACGTAGCGACGAACGGAGCGGTAAAGACCGGGCCAAATGAAGCGACGCCGAACGCGATCGTAGGTCCGGGAAACTCCAAGGCAACAAGCAGTCGGGGCGTCATGTTGCTGGCCGAGAACGCTCAAGCGCAGATGCGTAGGAACGACGAGCAACAGTTTGCGTCCGTCCGGGTGGACGTTGTAGCGATATAACGTGTCATCTTTAAGCACGAAGAGGCGAAGGGAAGGATCGGGCGCTGCGGAATCCAGCTTCTGAATAAGCTCACTTAAAATGGGATCATGGCGCTGTTCATCACGGCTGTGGCTTAAAGCTGAGAGCGAGGGTACACACGCAGGTGTGTCCTCGGAGGCTTCAGGCAGATCCACGGGATTGCGGGACAAACAGTTAGCATCCCGGTGCAATCGGCCAGATTTATAAGAAACAGAGTAAGTGTATTCTTGGAGCCGGAGTGCCCAGCGACCAAGACGCCCAGTGAGATCCTTAAGCGACGAAAGCCAGCAAAGTGCGTGGTGATCGATAGTCACGGTGAATTCTGGCCATGTAAATAGGGGCGGAGTTTGCCCACCGCCCAAACGAGAGCAAGACACTCCCGTTCTGTAATAGAGTAGTTCTGTTCGGCTAAGGAAAGGAGACGGCTGGCATAGGTGACAACACGGGCATGCCCATTCTGATGCTGGACTAAAACAGCGCCGATTCCGTAGTCGCTGGCATCGGTGCGGGGTTCTATTGGAGCGGAGCTGTCGAAATGAGCCAGGACAGGTGGTGTAGTGAGCGACGTGACGAGGGTAGAGAAGGCGGCAGCCTGTGCAGCACCCAAATAAACGAGACGCCTTTCTTCAGTAAGTTTGTGAGAGGGCGGGTGATTTCCGCGAAATTCTTCACAAAACGACGGAAGTAGGAGCACAGTCCCAGAAAGCTACGAACTTCCTTTGTGCAATTTGGAACGGGGAACTGCTGCACAGCTCGAACTTTGTCAGGGTCGGGGCGAACACCGGTTGAGTCGACGAGATGACCGTGCATGATAAGTTGCTGACGTCCGAAGTGGCCCTTAGATGAATTAAGTTGCAGGCCGACTTTGGGAAAAACAGAAAGGATAGAAGAAAGTCGGTCGAGATGCGTTTCAAAGTTCGGTGAAAATACAATGATGTCATCAAGATAACACAGGCAAATGGACCATTTAAAGCCATGTAAGAGGGTGTCCATCATGCGTTTGAAGGTGGCCGGGGCGTTGCATAAGCCGAAAGGCATGACTTTAAACTGATAAAGGCCGTCAGGGGTACCCTGACCGAAGGTCGACTGAAGAAAAATACTTGGCGCCGTGTAGGCAATCCAGGGCGTCGTCTATGCGTGGTAGCGGGTACATGTCTTTTTTGATAATCTTGTTGAGATGCTGGTAGTCCACGCAAAATCGCCAACTGTCATCTTTATTTTTAACAAGAACCACAGGGGAAGCCCAAGGGCTGCAGGACGGCTCGATCATATCTTTGGCACGCATCTTGTCGACCTCTTTTTAAATGATGCGGCGCGCAGCTGGAGAGACGCAGCATGGCCGTTGGTGGATCGGATGGGCATCACCAGTGTTTATGCGGTGCTTGACAGCGCAGGTTTGACCCAGAGTACTGTCGCAAAGGTCAAAGACGTCCCTATAAGAGAAGAGGCGAAGGAGATCGTCAGCGTGATGGGGCCAAAGGTCTGGATCAATCATTTTCTTCAGGTCGGGAGGAGACAAATCTGGCGAACAAGACGGGATATCGGTGGTGTGCGAGCGACCAGCATCAGCAGGAAACAAGGTCGAGATAACCTAATCGTAGGAGGGCGTCAGCATAGCGAGTGATATGCCTTGTCGGAGCACTTGTGAACACAGTCCGAAATTAATCACAGGAAGACAAGTAAGATTGTCCCGTATAGTTTTAACAGTGTGAGGCAAACCAACACTGTGCGTCAACAGAACGGCGGTGATGGGAGCGAGCACATAATTACCACCGGGGACTCGTGGAGAGGGTGTCACAGCAACACAAGTCATGGCTTGCGGCGGCAAACGGACGTGCTCAGCAGAACAGAGCCGACTCTTGATTGGTCCGGGTTGACCTACACTTGGTAGGTCAAACTGTACAGTACCAGCGGAACAATCTTTGAGGGCAGAGTGGGCGGACAAAAAGTCAAGACCGAGGATGACGTCATTGGAACAGCAGACGAGGACGGTGAACAAAACAGAAGTTTGACGGCCGGCAACACTAACACGTGCGGTACAAAGGCCAGCTACGGGAGACGTACCACCGTCGGCCACACGGACAACACGTGATGGCGCAGGGGTCATAACTTTCTTCAACTGCCGGCGGAGGTGAGAACTCATAACAGAAATACGGGCGCCGGTGTCAATCAAAGCAGTAAAAGGTAGGCCATCCACTTCAACATCGAACAGGTTCTGATTGGTAGGGAGCGTCAACAGAGGAATTGGAGACCAGGTCGGAATAGCAGCGTCACCTCCAGGAGCTGCAGCCGTCAGTTTCCCGTAGGAAAATGCCAGGAGTAAGACGGGGACGGGGAACGGCGTGGTGGAGGTGACCGAGAAGATCGGCGTCGTGGGGAGGGTGAGCGGCTGCAATGGGCGGTGGTAGTAGTGGTCTCGGCAGATGTTTCTTGGTCAGGTTGGCTTGGAACGTGGTGCTGGCTTCGGCGTGGATAGCGGAAGCTGGATGAGCTTGGTCGAGAAGAGGAGGGCCAAGGACTTCGGCAATATCGTGAAATGTTTACAACACGTCCACATGGAAAGCAAATTGGCTTGTCGTCAGGCGTCCGCCACGCATTCGGATCGCGATAATTCGGAGTGGGGTAACGGCGTTGGAGAGGGTTGAAGGGGGCCGAAGGGTAACTGTCAGGGTGGTTCACAGAGCAGATGGTTCGAAGGCCCACGTTTGACAGTTCTTGACGAACAACGGATTGTATAAGGGATATCCTAGGTGGGGCATCACAGGCGATGCGGCTTCGATTTCTCGTCGAACGATTCGGGTGATGGTCTCCGATGTTGAAGGCTGAGTCGGCATACGAACAGCCTCACACGTTGATGTCGCTGCCGTGTTCGGAAGGCGGGCGAATTGGTGGGCGATACGTCAGCTTTTAGCATCTTCGAAGCGTCGGCATTCAGTAATAATCTCGTTGACTGTCGAAGAGTTTTTAAACACGATCAGGTTAAACGCATCGTCCGCGATCCCTTTCAGCACGTGCGCAAACTTATTGGCTTCTGGCATCTTGGCGTCAACCTTCCGGCAAAGGGTCAGCGCATCCTGAATGTACGTCAAGCACGACTCGGTAGGCGTCTGCACACGCGAGACAAGTTCTTACTTGGCAGCACGCTGGCAGCCTGCAGGTTGGCCAAACAACTCGCGAAGTTTAGTCTTACATAGGTTCCAGCTTGTGAGCTCCTCTTCGTTGTTATCCAACCAGGCATTCGCCGTTCACTTTAGATAAAATATGACATTCGTCAACATCGTGGTCGGGTCCCACCTGTAATGTGCGCTTACGCATTTGTAGAGTCGAATCCATTTGTCGACGACATCGCCAGCAGTGCCGGAAAAGGTCCCAGGGTCACGGGGTGGAGGCAGGACGATGGTTGGCATGACGGCCGCCGCTGACGCAGTTTCACTGCCGGTGGACATGTCAAGTGGCGACTTGGCGGCCGCTGCGAAGCTCCATCTTGCGTAATACCCCTAGCACTTCCACCAAGATGTTACGGGGAGGCAAACACAACAGGAAAACATATTTACAGTATATTTACAAGGCGATCAAGCTTTCAACCATATGGCTGAGAGCGCGCGCCAGATCATCAGCGTCTTCTTCATCGATGCTCCTCTAGATGAATCCCCCCCCCATACCGTGACAATAGGTTCCACTTATTTCGGCGGGCCTATCCGAGCATGAGCGATGACAAGAAGGTTTGGCATCTGATGAGCGGTGTGAAGCAGGAGCTTTTTGCTGGTTTGGTTCGAAGCCCTCCACGCACCGTCTCTGAATTCCACTCTGAGGCGACAACTATGGAAAAGACAATCCAACAGCGAGCGAGGCTTACAACCGCGACAAGAATATTGTATCTGTGGATACAATATCAGATGTGTTGGGGAACGGCGTCGATGTCTTACGAGAACTCGTAAGATATGTGGTTCGAGAAGAGCTCCAGAGGCAACAGCTTAACAATGACCCTACAGTAGTCTCCTCATTGGCAGAAGTGGTCCACGAAGAAGTGAGACAAGCAGTCCGCGAACAACACCCACAAACACAGCCACAAGTCTCGTCGACGGTACGGCCAACAGTATCGTACGCTGAGGTACTCAGAGGAATGCCCGGACGTACTTTCGTCACGACAACTGCCCGTGTACCTGAACCTCGGTTCACGCCGCCACCGCCCGAGACGAGATTCCGGAAGGCGGACATATGGCGCACTCCTGATACAATCCCACTGTGCAACCACTGCCGCGAAACTGGTCATCTCTACTGGATGTGCGAATACCATAGAGCGGAACTTCGGCGTTTTATCCGTAAACACTCCTTGCCCAAGAAACGGAGAACGCCGTTCTGAAATACAGGAGTATTTGTCAACACGCCAAAGCCCTCACACTTGACAGCATCAACCTCGGTCAACAGTGCCGCTGAGGTATCGATCACCGAGCCCGCGTCCATCCGCAAGCTCCCCGAGGCGACGTTCCCAAAGCCCGCGTCGGGAAAACTAATACCGGCGACCTGTAGAGGTTAGGCCGCTGCCGACGCAAGAACAGAGCCTCCAGCGCTGATTCCGAAATGTAACGACAGACGCGAGAGCAGTTGCGGAAACAGTGACGTTGCTTCCGATTTGTATGTGTTTATAGACGGCTACGAAATTACTGCCTCAGTAGACACAGGCGCAGACTATTCAGTTATGAGTAAAGAACTTGCCAGAAGACTAAAGAAAGTGCTGACTCCTTGGCGAGGACCGCAAGTTCTAACCGCCGGAGGACACCTTATTGACCGGGTGGGCATGTGCGCTTCTACAGGTTTTCCCGCTCAATTGAATCCAAGCGCCAGTCAATTTAATCCGAGCGCCGTTGAAATTATTCCGCGTGCCAGGCATTTTAATCCGAGTGCCATTCAATTTATTCCAAGCCCCACAGAATTTAATCCAAACGCCAGCCGAAATAATCCAAATGCCAGTGTAAATTCACTGGCGTTTGCAAACATATCCAAGCATAACGCAAACCCAGAACCTTTGAACTTTAAGGCAACTGAAATTTTGTGAAAAGATTAGGGGTTAATACCTTCAAAATAATAGTACCATATGAGAGACCAATAGCTTTCTTGCCACGTGACTAATGGCAACCTTTGGAGGGTTTGTTTTAAGGCCAAAGCCTTATAGTCTCGTTCTGAGGGGACCTTGAAAAACCGGGCAGAACATAGGTAAAACATATGTACACAAAAATCGATAACTCAACAGGTAATTACAAACCTCATAACATTATACATCAATCAACAGGTAATTACATAAGGTATATAAATATTGATAAATTACCATAAAAGTCCGTAAGATGGGACATAATTACCATAAGATGGGACGAAAAACCCTAAAAGTGGCTAATAACCGAAAAGTAATTATGGTAATTGGTAATGATGATAATGAAAATAAAAATGGGTATTCGGAGAGGTGAATGATGTGAATGAAGAGTGAATTGATGGTGAATTAAGAGTGCATTGATGGTGAATTAAAGGGGTTCTGTTGGGTGATTGGAGTCAAACAAAAGGTAATGATGAGACAGAGAGAGCTAAGATTATGAAAAATAAATGAGAGTGAGTTAAGAGTGAATGAATGTGAATTAAGAGTGAATTGATAGTCAAATAAAGGGGTTTAGTTGGATGATTGGAGTCAAACGAAAGGTAATGATAAGGCAGAGAGAACTAAAATAATGAAAAATAAATGAGACTGAATTAAGAGTGAATGAAGGTGAATAAGAGTGAATTCATGGTCAAATAAAGGGGTTCAGTTGGGTGATTGAAGTCAAACGAAAGGTAATGATGAGACAGAGAGAGCTAAGATGAAAAATAAATGAGAGTGAATTAAGAGTGAATTGATGGTCAATTAAAGGGGTTTATTTGGGGGATAGGAGTCAAACGAAAGGTAATAACGTGACAGAGATAGCTAAGATAATAAAAAGTAAATCAGAGTGGTTTAAGAGTGAATGAAGGTGATTTAAGAGTGAATTTATGGTCAATTAAAGGAGTTCAGTTGGGTGATTGTAGTCAAACGAAAGGTAATGATGAGACAGAGTGAGTTAAGATAATGAAAAGTAAATAAGATTGAATTAAGAGTGAATGAAGTTGAATTAAGAGGGAATTGATGGTCAATTATGGGGGTTCAGTTGGGTGATAGTAGTCAAACGAAAGGTAATGATGAGATGGAGTGAGCTAACTTAATGAAGAGTAAATGAGAGTGAATTAAAAGTGGAAGGGAATCAAGTAGTCATAAGGTGAATCAAGGGTGATGAAAAGTGGAAAATTGGAGTAGTAGAGCAAATCAAGTGTGATGGAAGTAAAACCAAGATGATAGAGTGAATGAAGGTTAACCAATAGGGGAAGCAAGAATGAATCAAGGGGTTATGGAGTGGAGGAGTGACTTCCAAAAAGTATGTGAGATTTGAGGGTCCAAGTGAAAGTGACTCAGAAAAATAAAGTGCTGAGTCACGATTCGAGTCTGGTGAATCATAAAAAGGGAAGTTCTGTTCGATGTTTTCGTACTTTCATACGTCATACAGTCATGGGTATCCAATTAAAATAGAGTCAAATGGCAATTCAAGATTAACAGCCAGGAGATGCTAGGAATTTGTCACTAGTGATCCCGAATCACTTTGTTTAGTATGGCAGCGATAGCCATCAATCGTGCACGTAGTCATTGATATCCATCGAAATGCTATTGAATATAAGCATTTTTTTTTAAACTAGAAGCATTTCTTGGCGAACATTTGCCACTATTGCAGTATCATAAGACGCCAACAAACATTAACACCAAGGACAACATAGGGGAATTACTTGTACTTTACTAATTGAATTAAAGAAATGATAAATAATTGGAAATGAAAATGTATGAAAATAACAACTCTCCGCAGGTGGGGAACGAACCCACGTCTTCGGATTACGCGTGCGATGCTCTCGCCATTGAGCTACCACGGAGCCGTTTTCCCATCCACTTTCTGGGGTATTTTGTTTTACAACTAGAACTAACCATGGGAGTGTTAGCCAGCGCCAGCACTCACAAACCTAAGGCGGATGTGGAACATCCTTTCTGCCGCAGGCGTCACGAGAACGTGATCTGTTTTTGGGTGATGGCAACTGGTCAATAAACCCACATATGCTGCCTGAAGGCATCAATGTTGCCGGATTCGAGCCCTCGTTATGTAATGAACGAGAATAAAGGGAACCAAGGGGCCCGATTTTTATTCATCATATCATAAGAAGCCCACAAACGTTAACACCAAGGACACCAAGGTCCTTGGTGTTAATGTTTGTTGGCTTCTTATGATATGATTAGTATATATATATATATATATATATATATATATATATAGCCGCTTACGTCTTGGTGCTCTCATGGTCGTTTCGTTCACTCGGTATGTAACTGGATAGGGTTCGGACATGGGTACTATGTGATGGAACCACTAAAGGTGATGGTAGAAATCAGTCATGGGCATGACTCAGCAGAAATGGCGACTCAGCGGAAAATGATTACCACGGTGATGATATCATGATAAGACGACTCGGGAAGTAATCGAAGCATGGAACATTCAAAATAAAAAACAGTCTTGTATCAGCTGTCCCTCTATTGCGCTACAGGATAAAGAAATCCTGTACCTGAATGGCTAACGTGTTCTGGATTTTGGGCTGTTCTTTTTGCGTTGTGTGTGGCCACGTGTGTGTATAAATCTGCTCTGTGATATGGAATAAACTTTAGTTGTGAGTCGGCGTTGTGTTCGTGTGATCTTGCGTCTTTTCGTCTTCCTTGTTGCGCCGTTCTGAAGCCATGCATCTGTACCAACTCGCCCAATTGTCAGTGCTACTCAAGTGCGATGACGGTGACAAGCTCAGCAACGTCAACTTTTACCTGGCGGGCGTAGCATAGCTGTGGTTCCACAACCACGAAGCTGATATTGCCAATTGGTCATCCTTTAAAACGAGCTTCGTGGAAGTCTTCGGCCGTCCCGCTGTTCGCAAGCGCCGCGGGGAACAACGATTACGCGGTCGCGCCCAGCAATCCGGCGAGAACTTCACGCCCTACATTGAGGATATTTTAGACCTCTGCCGTCGCATCAACCCTGCTATGTCCGAAGCTGATAAAATCAGACATATCATGAAGCGGATCGAGGACGACGCTTTCCAATTGCTCATTGCCAAAAATGCCCAAACTGTCGCAGACGCGGTTGAGTACTGATGATGATGGTATTTGGTGTTTTGTGGCGCAAGGGCAAAGTCTGGCCAAAGAGTGCCAAGACAATGAATGGTATCTTTGCCATGATCAGTGAGTTCCGATGACAGGATGCAATGTGGCTGTAAAGGCGCCGAAGAACAAATCGCGGTATAGAAGCGTAAAACAAATATCGAATAGAATTATGGCAGTGACGTGTGGAATAATGTATGGGTAGTGAATGGATGAGAAATTGTCATGGTGCTTAGAGTATTAAGAGTATAAAAGTAGCACGACGCCTACCGGAAGCCTTTGTAGACAAAGACCAGGAGGCACGTGATTTCTTTAATAAAATACCGCAGCAGCGGCCTCTCCAGAGAGGCCGTGCTACAAGTCACCTGGATATATAACACGAAAGTTAGGTATATCCTTTAAAAACGCGATAACGGATTGGTATTTAAAAAGAGGTTCATTGCCCAAAAACATACATGGATGCAATGGTAGATTCTGCCGTAATGATAATGAAAAATGTCTTTTCCTCTGAGGCTCCAGTTCAGGGCATTGCAGGAGGACGTGAAGTACACTGAGTGGCTCGCCACATTCATCACAGACAGGTGGATCGCCACCGGACAATAAGTATGCGTGTTTACTGTATGTGTGTCCTATTCTGAGTCTGCAAAGTGTAACTTGTGTGCGGCGTGTCTTCGATTCTGGTGGCCAATGAGCGAGATGAGGCTTGATAGTGTGTAATTTGTTGCTCGTTTCTCTGTCCCACGGACGTTGCCAGTAGGCCCTGGCCTTTTTCTTGAGAAAGGGTTTTAGGTCCATTACAGGGACAGCTATGGGTGAAGTGGCCGCGTCTGTGCGAACGGATGTGGCTAGCTTGTCGGCCAACTCATTCCCTTCGATCTCGCGGTGCCCTGGCACCCAGCAGAGCACAATTTGCTGCTTCGATACATACGCGGTGCAAATGGTGGAATAAAGAGCTACAATTACGGGGTTTCTGTGCCTACTTAGAGTTTTTAAACATTTCAATAAGCTCAAAGAGTCAGTATAAATGACTGCCTTGGGTATGTCTAACTGTTTGATGTGTTTAGCCGCCGCCAGGATGGCGTAGGCCTCCGCTGTAAAGATGGTTGTGTTTGGGTGTAGAGCTCCCGCAGCCGAAAAGGATGGACCGACCGCCGCGTAAGACACGCCAGCGAGCGACTTTGAAGCGTCAGTAAAATATTCTGGAGAAGAGTACTTGTGCTGCAATTCGAGGAAGTGCATACGGATATGTACGACCAGCGCATGCGTTGTAACCTCAATGAAGGACAGATCACAGTCAATCAGCTGCCACTTCCATGGCGGCAGCTGTACAGGAGGGGCAATGGCGTAGCCAGAAATTTTGTTCGGGGGGGGGGGGAGGGCGCAGGTTGCAGCGCGGCCTCCTCCTTATAGCATTTGTCGAGGGATCAAATGCATGAATAATAACTGCATTGCCAATTTCATTGTGTATTAGAGGCTGCAAACGAATTATTGAACGCTATGCACTGTCCATTAAAATTTGTATGCTTTCATGACAGAATATATTCGTATGCCCCAAAAATTGTGGCAGAAATAACTGATATCAATGCTTGCGTGTTTTTTTTTGTCTAATGAATAAGTAAAGAAAACATCACATGAACTTTAGAACTATTGACCCTTTTCGCAGAGCAGTTTGTTTTAGAGAAGCGAGATGGCGCTCACGGCGGCGCGCCATACCTCTCCCCAGCGACCGCGCACGAATACGAAACCATTACCGATTCTATCTTGCTTCTGCGCGATCAGCTGTCGGAAATGCAACTGAGTTTTCGCTAACACACTGTGCTCCAATCATGCTAGATTGAATAATGTGGATTGAAGACTTGTGCAGTAGTTGGCTGCAAAAATAGTGACTGGCATGTTAAGGAATAGAATGAATCTGTGTGGCGAAGTTCGCGGACCGCTGCTGCAACTGTCCGAACGTGTTACCGGCACTTCATGATGTACGGCTTTCTTCCAGGATACAGAAATTTGCTCATCCGCCAGCCTTTATCGCTAACCTTCAAAGAAAGGGCTTCATCCCCAGAACGTCGGCAACAGTGAGTACCACTCGTTAAACAATGACAAAGGGAGTAGCGCCGCTTCATGTCATAGTAAGTTTCGCGCACGGTATCTATGCACATCTGTCCAAATGGCAGGAAAACGTACGCCCACTCTATCGCCGACGTATCAAGAATAAGGGAATGGACGCACACTTGAATATATGCGCACTCTATACTCACAATAAATGACGGACTACACCTAGGGCGCATCAATGGTCGAAGCTGAATGTTTCGTGACGGTCCACAAGAGTAAGCAAGTTACTAGCTGTAACATATATTTGCTAAAGGTATTACAATGTACAAAACAGCTACGTTTCAAGCCTTGTGCGCAGCAAGAACAAATCTATCGGATTCGGAACTGAGCATACCCGCGAGCAATTAGGCAGAAAATAATCAGATAGTGGCCGTACCGAGGAACTTCACTGAGTCAGAAACTGACAAGCCACTGCTTCAAAATATTTGCCGAATAAAGAACAAAGAGCAAAACACACTAATCCTGACTGAATTCATAATCGCAAAGCTTGGTATGCATATTTAGCCCCGCTTTTAGAAGAAGCACTATATAAACTACCTGCGCCGTTTGGCCATAGCTCAATCAGCTCTGAAAGCGCTTTTGCATGTTCTCTGAAGCTGTGATCAAAGCTTCGTGTCGTCCACCGAGTCACCGTCTACGATATCTCCGAAAACAGAGGTTTTCTAAGCCGCGCCGGCGTCATACACTTCCATTGTAAGAGGCAACGGAGGCAGTTGAGGCAAGCAATGGACGCGTCACCACGTGATCAAATATGGCAGCGCTCACGGGATTGCCGCGAAAAGGGTCAATATCAGTTCGAAACCAGCAAAGCAGTGCATGCAGCTTATATGAAAAACGTAAAGGCCATGAAATGAATAAGTTGAGAACAAATATTTTGATTAATATTTGTCATTCAAGAACCTTGTTTACATTTTTCTACATGTTCAACGGCCAGGAAGAAACCTCAATGACGCTATCCCTCGTTGCAATCGATTGCGCAGGAGCAGCTGTAATTCGTCGTGTATAGTAATTACACCGAGATAATACTCGCAGCAGTGAGTACAAATAAAAAGTGGGAGTTCTGCAAAGTATATGTTAGAAATGCGAAGATAGAATGGAATATACAAATGCGAAGATACAACTCGCTAAAGGGCAAAAAAAAAGAGTCGCTGGAAACAAAGTTCACTGCTTGTATACACAAAACCTCGCAGTAAGATATTTAAAAATACGTATGAGACTCCAATAAATCTACGTATTTAAGCAAACGTCAGTGTATATAATGCGTCAAATACGACAAATAAACATGTTGCTCAGTCACAGATAGTAAACTTTGCGCACAGAAAGACAGATGATCCTGGCAAGAACATAACTATGATTGCAGAAATCGTGATATGTACTTGGGCCATGCAGCGGTCGCGACAGTGCCATGTGGGTAGAATAATAGAGGAATAATGCATAAATCAGTACGAAAATTCGCAATTTAACTGCCTGCACAACGCCAACAATTATTCTGCACTCAAAATTAAAGGAGGGTATTCCTTGGTTTCAAAAAAGAAATAAAAGCAGGTAGCTGAAAAGGAAAGAAAGGGACAAACGGAAGGCCACAGATAATGTGGTAAGTTGAACTACCCCATATCCGAGTGTTTTTGGCGAACACTGCGTGGGCCGGGCTTTCAATGAGCAAGGTCGGTCAAAATTGGTTATTGGTATCCTCGTAATTGTTGTAATCGCGTGATAATTGTGATCATGATGCTAACTGCTAGAATAAACGGCGAAAATTTCTGCGGTTTTAAAAGCTAACGAGCGGTCATACGTTTTCATAATTAAGAACTTATGGACCTGAAGGAACAGTGCTTTTTACTGCCATTGATTTTTGCTGCTTCGCTATCTAAAGGACAAACTTCTCTCGGCGGGAAAGTTGAGCGAAACGGTCAATGACTTCGGACACGTTGATGCCGACGTCTCTGTGGGTGCATAGAAGCGCCAGCCTAACCATGCATGCGTTCCACAAACATTGTAGAGCGCAAGTAGTTTTTAGTAAACTCTTGTTAAAAAAATATTTCTCTGCGCTGGCAGTGGTCACTGGAAGTGTGACTAGAAGCTACAGCAGTATTTACACATTTACATAGAACCTGCTGTCGCAGTGAGAGATGGCCATCTATTCCGGTGCTAAAACCTAAAACACTCCCTTGATGTCGTTGGCATACTTGTTTAGGTACCTTGCAGAAACAGTAGGCTCTTCGATTCCAGCGATGTCCGTCGTTTCATCAGGAGGCATGGAGAAGCAGCCTGCTTTTGAATCTAAGCTTTCTTTGATAATGTCACCACAAATTTCTATAATTTGGTTTTGTGCGTCTGGGCTTAAATACGAAGCATATACTGGGGCAACTTTCCAAATGGTTCTACAGATATGCATTTCCACAATCAGCTCGCATGCGAAGAAGCACTCTGAAAATGCCTGTATTTTCAGCAGGGGCATTGCTCAAATCCATAGGGCCCCTGTCCCTGTGGCCACGGAGAGCCAGACCTCGTCGCCCGCAAAAAAAATCCTCAATAATAGGCCGTTCACTTTCTTCTGTTTTCTCATATTTTACTTTCCCTGCCCTGGTCCAGCTGATCAATCACATTGGGCACGCTTCCTGAAAATGTTTGGACAAAATTATAAGCTGCTAGCTGACCGTCACGGTGATGTTTAGTATTTTCGTGTGTGTGGGAGATTGCGAGCGCGTGCTTCCGTTCATGGAACGGCTTCGACACGAGCGTTCCAGTGCGCGCATGTTGGCCCAAGTTTTTAAGAACATTAACCCCATAAAGTTCTAGAATTGAAAATCTTTTAAAGCATGCCTTTGGAAATGTCAGCGCACCTTTCGCGTCAAAAGTTTATGAGAACTTTATACCCATAAAGTTTCGTAATTGAAATCCATGCGCTCCCTATATTCCGCGGCCGCTGCGAGATGCCGCAACGCGCCCGCTCGCTATCGAAAAGCCGTTGAAAGTTCGTGCTCGGATGGGGCTCCTTGCGTACGTGACTCCAGGTGCAAGGGCGTTGTCACGAAATCCAGCCCGAGTTCGCAATGTTCGTGCCGAGATGTCTTTTCGAGCGTGAAAAGGACATTGTAGACAAAATCCAGAATGATTGCCGGCGTCGGTGGTAGTTTTGGTCGGCGGTGCATGCCAGCACGAAAAAATTTCGAGCTGGCATGCACGAAATTTCTCCGAGATGTCCCCCCACCCCCTGGCTACGCGCCTGAGGAGGGGGCATGACATTGTGCTCGTGGAGCGACACATCCATTTCTTCGGCAAGACTTCTTACTCGCAGTGCGTAGGGCCTTCTCACGGAGGGGCGGTTCTGAAAGGTTTGGGCACTGGACAGATCATTTATGGTTGTGTAGGTAGGGTGCGTATTGTTTGAGTTCACTTTTAGGAAATATGCAAAGGATAAGTACGTTCTCTGCAGATGGAGCGACCATTCATTTGATTCCGCGTAGAGGCTTTCTACGGGGCTTGTTCTGAACGCACCCGTAGAAAGGCGGATACCCAGATGGTGGACTAGAGCACTGCATGGGCCAATTTTTGCGGCCCGGGCCCGGCCCGGGTCCGTTTTTACCTTGGGCGGCCCGCCCGAGCCCGATCAAAACTTTTATGGTGAGACCCGGGCCCAAATAATCTACGTTACCCGCCCGGCCCGGCCCGCCACCCCTTTACCTTAAGCCCGAGCCCGGCCCTAAGCACGACTCGAAACCGGCCCGAACCCGGCCCGAGACCAAAAAATCCATGTTTTTCAGAGTTGAGAAGCCCGAGAATAACTCGCAGAAAGCCCGAGCCCGGCCCGGGCCCGGGTCAAAAAGCACACGCCGTGCCCGAGCCCGGCCCGAGCCCGTGAAAAAACTCCTCTACCCGGCCCGGCCCGGCCCACGGGCCGGGCCGGGCCCGGGCTTTCAGGTAAGCCCAAGCCCGTGCAGTGCTCTATGGTGGACAGGGTCCAACATCTTCAAGGCGCTCAGCGTCGCAGAGTGATATATAATGGAACCATCGTCTATACGGGATCGGATGAGGCTCTTATAAAGATTCAATAGACATCTTGTGTCACTACTCCAGGCAGTGCGAGACAACACTTTCAGGATGTTCATTGTTTTCATGCACTTGTTTCTTAGGTACTTTAGATGTGGGATAAATGTTAGCTTCGGGTCTAGAATTACGCCCAAGAATTTGTGTTCCGTTTTTACAGGTAGACCCTCACCCTGCATCTCGATGTTGGGATCAGGGTGCAGACCTCTTTTTCTGGAAAAGAGGACGCATGTGGACTTTTGTGGGTTAAGCCTAAACCCATTCTCGTCTGCCCACTTAGACAGCTTGTTCAGACCAATTTGAACTTGTCGCTCACAGATTGCAAGGTTACATGAGGTGAACCCTATCTGTACATCGTCGACATATACTGAATAAAATATGTTGCGTGGGATGTACAGACGCAGAGAGTTCATTTTTATGATAAAAAGGGTGCAACTGAGCACACCACCCCGTGGTACTCCAGTTTCCTGCGCATATGGTACTGATAAGGCATTACCCACACGGACACGGAATCTGCGGTTGGACAGGTAACTTTCAATGATATTCAGCATATTTCCACGTATTCCAAAGTGTGCGAGGTCTCTCAGTATTCCGAACCGCCACGTGGTGTCGTATGCTTTTTCCATATCGAGGAAAACAGACAGGAAGAATTGCTTGTTGACAAAAGCCTCACGAATCTGAGCCTCTATGCGTATCAGATGGTCAGTGGTGGATCGGCCATCGCGAAACCCACATTGGTATGGGTCAAGCAGCTTATTTGATTCTAGGAAATGTATCAGACGGCGGTTTATCATCTTCTCGAAGACTTTGCAGATGCAGCTTGTTAGAGCTATGGGCCAATAGCTGGATACAGACGATGGGTCCTTGCCCTGCTTTAGGATAGGGATCACTATGGCATCTTTCCAGGCAGAGGGGATCTCGCCGGAGGTCCATATAGAGTTGTAGAGACAAAGAAGGGTTTTCTTCGTTTCAGAGGACAGGTTTTTCAACATTTCGTATAGTATGCGGTCAGAACCTGGGGCCGATTGTTTGCAACAGGTGAGTGATGCATGCAGCTCTGCAAGAGGGAAAGGTAAGTTATATTGCTCGTTCCCGGTGGTCTTTCGGTCTAGTTTTTGTTTTTCTATTGCTGTTTTGTATTTTATAAATGCTGGAGAATAGTGTGATGAACTGGACACATCTTCAAGATGTGCACCCAGATGGTTCGCTTGGTCCTCCAGGCTGTCTCCCTGCGTGTGTACCAGGGGAGGCGGATGTGTTTGTCGCCCTTTTACTCTATTGACCCTGTTCCAAACCTTGGCCTCATCCGTGTACGAATTGATGCTTGATAAGAATTTTTGCCAGCTGTCTCTTCAGGCTTGTCTGCGCGTTCTCCTACCTTGGGACTTCCTTTTCTTGAAATTGACGAGGTTTTCAGTAGTAGGAAAATCGCGAAGCAGCCTCCATGCTTTGTTCTGCTGCCTACGTGTGTTCCGGCATTGTCTAGTCCACCACGGGACACGGCGTTTGCTAGAAAGTCCACTTGTTTGGGGAATGCATTTAAAAGCTGCATCAATTATGAAATTAGTAAAATATTCGACGGCACCGTCAATTCCGAGTGATGAAATGTCAGCCCACGAGAGCGTACTGGTAAGTGTTTGGAATTTCTCCCAGTCCGCTGCATCGACCTTCCACCGGGGAGCGTGTGGTGGAGATTCGTATTGACTTGGTGTTCTCAGCAGTATGGGGAAATGGTCGCTCCCGTAAGGGTGTTTTATAACTTCCCATTCAAGTTTAGGAAATATGGATGGAGAAGCTATGCTGAGATCTATAGAAGAAAAAGTTTTGTTTGCAAGACAATAATATGTAGGTTCTTTTTTGTTCAGCAGACACGTACCGGATGAGAAAAGAAAGCCTTCAATTAGACGGCCTCGCGCATCGATGCGAGAGTCGCCCCACAGACCGCTCTGTGCATTGAGATCCCCAAGAACAAGATAAGGTTCTGGCAATTCGTCTAAATGGGACTGAAATTCATGTTTGTGTAAATGGTAATGTGGGGGTATGTAAAGCGAGCAAATGGTGACGAGTTTGTTTAGCAGAACAAGTCGAACTGCCACTGCTTCAAGTGGCGTTTGCAGCTTTAAACGTTGACACGCTATGCTTTTGTGAATTATAACGGCAACACCGCCTGAGGATGCAAGAGCATCATCGCGGTCTTTACGAAACGTAACATACTGTCGGAGAAAGTTTGTATGTACCCATTTTAGGTGAGTTTCCTGTACACACAGCACTTTTGGGTTGTGTTCGTGGAGAAGTTCTTGCACATCATCGAGGTTTCTGAGAAGGCCTCTGACGTTCCATTGTATGATTTGTGTTTCCATACTGAAAGTAAATTGGTACTGTGTGTACTAAAAAAAGGAAGTGTTGCCTTAGATTACAGAGCCCTTTCCGGGCCCTGTAACGCGGGATTTGTCCTTTCTGAAGCGGTTGAGGGAGCCTCGCCGCTCCTTAGGCGCTTGGTGCGCCGTTGGGATGGGTGTAGTGTCCATTGCCTCATGTGGGGCGCCGGACACGCGCTCTAGCGAGCGAGAAATTTCGCGAGCAAGTCTCGCTGCGAAGGACGAGACCTTTGCGCCCACCATCCCGGAGGTTGATGGGGCTGTCTTTGGGCCTGAGCTGCGCCGGCTGTTGCCAGCGGCAGCAGGGGCCGGAGAGGGTGAGGCAGCCTTGACTGCACCCACCGTGGGCGCTGCTGGCGGTCCTGCCGGTTCGCTACGCGAAGCGCAGGATGCCGCCGTGGAATGTTGTGGTGCCGGTAACCCTAGGGTAACTGGGCTTGTTTGCTGGTTGGGTGGGGTAGGCTTAGCTCCTTCCACCCCGGGGGCAGGGGCCACAAGCGACAGCTCGCTGTGTGCGGGCTCGGCAGGTGGCAGTGGCCGCTGCGACGCTGCCCCCCGACGCGCCGCATCAGCATAAGATGTGTTGTGGAAAAGTGAGCACCTCTATATATATATATATATATATATATATATATATATATATAATATAAATATATATAATATACATATTTTATTTTACTTTTAGGGTGATTATGTCCTTTTCTTTTTTTCAAGTTTGGACAGGAACGTGAGTAGGATGCGTGGTCACCACTCCAGTTCGCACAGTGAGGAGTGCCAGTACAGTTGTCGGAGGAGTGGCCCTGTACTCCACACCTTGCACAAGTTATTTGACCACGACAGCTCTGTGAGCCATGACCAAATCTTTGGCATTGGAAGCACCGTCTAGGGCTAGGGACATATGGTCGAACAGTTAACCTAATGTATCCTGTTTCGATGGTTTCAGGCAGAACGCTAGATCCAAATGTGAGGACAAGATGTTTGGTGGGGATTTCTTTGTTGTCCCGTCTGATGATGATACGTTTTACATTGGTGACATTTTGATCTTTCCACCCTTCCAGGAGTTCTGCTTCTGATAATTCTAGGAGGTCTGCTTCTGATACGACTCCACGTGAGCTATTCATTGATCGGTGTGGTGATACAGAAATTGATATGTTGCCGAAAGTCACAAGGTTGCCGAGTTTCTCGTACTGTTGTTTCTGGGGGACCTCAAGAAGAAGGTCTCCGCTAGCCATTTTCATCACTTTGTAACCTGAGCCTAAAGCTTCCGTCAAAGATTTCGCAACTATGAATGGAGAAATGGATCTGGCCGGTTTTGAAGCATTTTCACTGTGTACAACATGGTATTTCGGATAGATTTCTTTTGGTCGGTTGGAATACAGGCTAAGTTCATCGGTGCGCCCCCTCTTTAGAGGGTGACGATCAAGTAGCCGGGGAAACGCTGGTGTTCCCATAACGGTTTGTTTTATTTCGGCGGCAATGGCGGCCACCCACCACGGAGCCAAACTAGGGGACGCTGCAGTGCTTAACGCGTAAGCCTGCAGGCGCCAACCGTACATTGCCACTATAACCTAATATATTGTACCCAAGGGAGGGCACATACACAAGGTTAACCCAAGCCGCCTATGAAAATTAGGAAGTGACAGAAGAGAAGAGATGATAGGATAGTTAAAGAAAGGAGACAGGAAAGCAAAAGGTTGGAGAGGGGGATAGGAAAAGGCGACCACCGATTTCCCCCGGGTGGGTCAGTCCGGGGGTGCCGTCTACGAGAAGCCGAGGCCAAAGGGGTGTGTTGCCTCCGCCAAGGGGCCATAAAGGTCCAAGCACTCAGCATTGACTCAACCTCCAGGATCCTCTTTTCCCCGGACACGGCTAAGCCGCGCATGGTTAGACGCGGGAGAGTCCAACCCTCGTGTGCTCGGGTACGTGGTGTCGCAACACACCAAACGCCTGCTTACGCAGACGCCCCTGCGGGGGGTGGTTGAGTACTGTCAGAGCTACGACGAGTGGCGCAAACAGCGCATTTCTACACGACTCCCGAGCTCTGACCCGGCCGACATTTCGCCATTCACTGTAGGCGCCACTTCTACTGACACTACAATGTTAATTCAGCAGATTCAGCAGTTTGTCCGAGAGGAAGTGGTACGACAATGGTCCCTTGTTCCCTGCGTTCCGGCGTCAGCGCAGGGTCTTGCTCCGACGCTACGACAGGCCATACAGGAGTAAATTTCTGAGACGCTACCAACCACCTTCCAGCATCCGCCTGTTTCCACTCCTCTGACCTACGCTGAAGTCACACGCAGACAGTCACCAGCAATGCCACTCAGCCCGGATCCTGGTCAACCAGCAAATGCCTTCTACGCTGCGCCCCTAATCATTCACTTAGGTGTCTGCTAGTGGCATTAGCACCTCGGCGTCGGTGTACCTTTCCGTATTGCTTGGGTTAACTTTGTTTTTTCCTTATGTTAACTTTGTGTTATCAAAGTGAAGTACGACACAGACACAGAGAATGCTGGTGAATTCTTGATGTAAACGATGTAAACTACACTACACTAAATAAGTCCCAGCGTCCTCGTTGTCTACTTCCATGGCGAACGGAACTAGTGGAAAATCGAACTGGTAGAAGCGAGCAAACGAAACTGGCGAGAAACCTCCATGCACATGGAGCCAACGCCCACGCGCATGAAGCCAGAACTCCACGCACCAGGTTGTATGGCTATTACAGATTTCTAATTATTTTCTAATCATTCCTGTCACTTAACTAAGCCAATTTGTAATTTAACTTGTAATATGATGTCATATTTATTATGAACATTCAGTAGAACCATCTATTTCGCAAAGTTTTTATTTTTAATGATTTATTTTGGAATAAGAAACATTTGTTTAATTTCGCACCAACCGAAGTCGGTGGTCGACGGACGTCACTGCTTAAGAAGAGTGTCAGTCGCTGCTCGGTGCCACTAATAACTAGGAGAAGCTAAGAATTAGTCACTTGTGATCACAGATCACTTTTTTGAATGACAGTGGTAGCTATCACTCATTCATTTTGCCATAGCTATGAATGTGTTTATTTAAAAACTTTGCTCTGAGATTGCAGATGCGATCGAAACAGTGGTGGTCACTAATGATTATGTTCACTTCAAGTTTCCCGACTTTTCAGAAGTCAGAGTTTCATGGACATAAAATGAAAGGCCGCTTAAAAGGTGATTGAATGATGACAATTAGGAACTGATGAGCTTGAGCCAGTAGTAAATATCAATAACTTCTTTACAATTATAGCGCTTATGTGTACGCGCTGCCGTTGAGTAGTATGACGTGTCAATATACCAGCAATTATCTGAAGAAGATGAGTGAGTCATAGCGATAAATAGTGATTTTGCACAATTCTGCGTTGTCGGATATTTACAGTCATTCAGTGTAAGATTACCACATCAACAGCCGTTAGTAGGATAATTAAATTAAGGTATATAAGATCGCATATGCTTTAGTCCCTGGGGCTGATATATCCCGCCACATGTCCCGTATGTCGCACATATGTAAACTGCTGTAATACGCTAGGAAGCGAACACAGCGACGACGGTGCTTGAACTCATCTGGAAAGGTTAGTATGCTTAAAATGCTTTGAGACTCTTATGAAGCAATTGATGATCCGCGCTGCAACAGCGACGCCTTTGAACCGCTCATGCAAATACCGACCATAAATGCCATGAGTAGATCTGTGAGAGACAAACCTTATTAGTTTCAACTAAAATCACTTTGTTGGAAGGCTATTCACTTTGCGTGCAGCACTGAGCAGTTTTCAGAGGTCATGGCACTCTAGGGCAGCTTACACAAAAGTGTAGTTCTGCCGGTCGTAGGCAGCACACTCTACACGCAGGATGAGCTGCATTGATTCTCCGGTGCCTTCAACCAACAGTGTCCGACGATGCTGTTTTTTGGAGATGCCCGATGGTGTCGGGAAAAGATTCTTCGGCTAGAAAAGTCTTCACATCAGCCTTGAACTTCGAAAAAGTTTCTTCGATTGGATTGAAGAATGGGCTGTACGGCGGCAGCCGCTTCATTGAGTGCTCACTGCTGGCGAGGACAACCGCCTCATCATGGCGGTGCGCTGGTGCGTTGTCGAACAAGAACACTGCCTCAGTGCCAGGTTCCTGATGATGAACCTTCTTGGACACATCGTCGAGAAATTCGTTGAATACAGTCCAGTGGACCTTGTCCTCTAAAGTCCAATGCAGGACGCCGTTTGCAGACACGCAAACCGAAACATTTATATATGCACCCTTTGTGCTGGTTGCTAGACGAATAGCTGGGGCACCTCGTTTTGCTCTGCCAAAACATCTTGCGCACCACACGTTGAAGTTTTTTTCGTCAATGTAGTATCGCGTGATTGTGGTCCCCTCGTTTTTGAGGCGGCTGAGCGAACTTGCGGCGCTCTTCCTTAATATCGCGACGATTACGATCAACCTGCCTCTGAGTTACTAGCTTAAGTGCATAACCATACCCATAGAAAACTGGAACTTCATTCGTTGTCAGCTCGCGCCCTGCAAGAAATGGATAACGCTACCTTGCGCCTTCTGCGTAATTTGCGCGAGACACATTCGACCAATATCACTTATGCTTGCGTCTTGTAATAATGTCAGCTTTTTTGTACAAAACAATGACAATGATGTTTTGGCGTGAGTACACCCCACGCTACTCACGCCGCTAAGCATAGACAATTAGAAGCCATCACCATCGGTGACCGCCGCCACGGGGCCAGTGCCTACGAGACGGCCCCCCACTACACGGTGAAGGGAATAATCAGGGGAATCCCGTTGGAGGTACATCATAGGAGCGTGCTCGCCGCTACACCCGCCACTGACAACACCGCCAATGCAGACACCCCGTCGCCGCTAGAACCTGTCGACGCCGCCAACGACGATGGCGAGAGCGCACCCAAGAAACGCGCGGTCGTTCGTGAACCTCCAGCTTTAAAGCCCGAATTAGATGACATTAAGAGCGTGCTGTCGTCGATTAAGACAAGCCTCCGCTTCCTCGGCGAGAGCATGGCCCTCGTGCAGTCCACCCTCGCGGCCCACGGTGATCGGTTGGGCAAAGTAGAACACTATCTCGATCACGTCGTCGCCCCCGCTGTCGCCGCAGCTAAGCCGGTCTCGCAATGCATGCGTACACCCAGTCCACCCCCTCACGTGGCTCTCTTGCACCCGTCGGACGCCCGCACTGACACCCAAATGCTTCAAGATGGCCAGGCCAAATGACGAGATGCGCATTTGGCAATGGAACTGTAGGAGCTTCGCCCGGAAGAAAGCCTCCCTACAGCAATACCTACGCAGCCACGAAGCCAAACCCCACGTCGTCCTGTTACAAGAAACTGTAGTGCTAACCACCACTTTCTCCGGATACCAGTGGTTACCCGGCCCTCCGGGAGGACGCGGTACCGCCACGCTGGTCACTAATAAGATCACCTGCCTTGTGCACGACCTAGACATGCCCGAAATCGAACATGTCATGGTAGAGCTTCTCCCTGGCAACGCATCCCGACAAAGCGTGTACATACTCAATGTATACAGCAGCCCCAGTCACCACAAGCAACGGTTCAAACGCCTGTTCCAGAAAGCCATTCGCCTCGCCGGCTCCAACCCGATAGTGATCGCGGGCGACTTTAACGCCGCGCATCGCACCTGGGGCTACGCGTACGACACCCCCAAGGGTACCGAGCTTTGGCAGAACGCGAACGATATGAATCTTACCCTCATTACGGACAAGGCTTTCCCCACCCGCACTGGCACGTCCACGCAAAGAGACACCACCCCGGATCTCTGCTTCGTCAAGAATATCGCCGACGCCCGTTGGTCCAACCTCGCGGTAGATCTCGGTAGCGACCATTTCTTACTGGCCGTACACTTCCCCACAGTCAGCAGGAAGACCAAGACGTACACGTGGGTGGACTGGGACCTCTTCCGTAAGACTCGCGCAGAACGACCCCCTCCCTACGCCACGCCAAGTCTCGAGACGTGGACGGATCAGCTTAAGGTCGACGTCGGCAAGGCCACCAAAACCATCTGTACAGACCTGCCCACCGAGAGGATGGACAGTCGCCTAGCCCACCTGCTCGAGGCCAAACAATCCCTACTGGCCCGATGGAAGGGCCAGCGCCTCAATCGGAGGTTACGCAAACGCATAACCGAGCTAAACAAGAGCATAGCGGATCACTGCATCACCCTTTCCAAACAGTAGTGGGACGAAGTCTGTAACTCGATTCACGGGCAGGTCCGTAATGGCAAAACATGGAACCTTCTCAAACACCTGCTCGACGACACCAACACCAACACCCGCACCAATCAGCGCCATTCTCTCGCGAAGATACTCCATCAGGCCAATGGGACCGCACCACCCGAAGACGTCGCCAAGAGCCTCGTGCAGAAATATCTACCGCTTCCCGCGGACCCATTGATTCCTCACCCCGAATACAGTGGTACCGACAACACCCACTTAGACGCCGACTTTTCCGTCGAAGAGGTGCGCCGAGCTCTCCACGAACTCAATGGCCACTCCACCCCTGGCCCCGATGGCATCCCCAACAAGCTCCTACGCAACTTGGATGAGCCCTCCGTCAATTACCTCACCGATACTATCAACGAAACGTGGAAGAAGGGCGAGCTACCCAACACCTGGAAACTCGCCCACACGATCCTTATTCCCAAACCGGGAAAAGCGCCTAACTTAGATCACCTCCGGCCCATCTCGCTCACGTCGTGCGTGGGCAAGGTGGCGGAGCACGTCGTCCTCAACAGGGTCGGTCGCTATCTCGAGGACCACGACTGCTTCCCGCACCACATGATCGGCTATCGACCTTGGCTATCTACTCAAGATGCCATGTTACTCTTAAAACATCAAATTCTCAACGGCGGAAACACTCGGGATATCCGTGCCATACTCGGCCTCGATTTAGAAAAGGCATTCGATACGATCGCCCACTCGTCCATCCTGAAGGCGATCGCAGACCTCGGGCGCGGGCGTCGGTTCTACGACTTTGTCCGCTCCTTCCTGACCCGGCGCAGGGCCGTCCTCCGCGCAGGAGACCTGGTGTCGGAAGAAGTCGAGCTCGGACAGCGGGGAACTCCCCAGGGGTCCGTCCTCTCGCCGACGCTCTTCAACCTAGTGATGATAGGGCTCTCCGAACGACTCTCGAGGATCGACGCGCTAAATCACACCATCTATGCGGACGACATAACGATCTGGTGCTCCGCGGGATCGGATGGCTTTATCAAATCCGCCCTGCAGGAGGCCATTGAAACTGCCGAGTCCTACCTTGAACACACCAGTCTCAAGTGCTCCCCCACCAAGTCGGAGCTGTTGCTGTACTTGCACAAACGCCGTGGCGCGAAGCCCAAAGGGTGGAAACCTCCGGCTGAACGCAACATCACACTCCGCATAAGAGACGGTCGTATAGTTCCCAGGGTAGACTCCATCAAGGTCCTGGGTATGATCATCGAGTCCCGCGGAACCAACACCCTAACGGTGCAGAAACAAATGACTAAGACTGAAAATGCAATACGACTCGTACGTAGAGTGGCCAACCGGCACCACGGCCTGAAAGAAGACAACCTACTGCGTCTTGTACATGCGTTTGTTCTCTGCCACTTTACCTATGTCGCCGCCATACACAATTGGCTACGTGCGGAGCGCGACAAACTCAACGCCCTTATTGGAAAGGTAGTGAAACGAGCCCTCAGCCTGCCAATCACCACTTCCACGTATAAACTCCTCGAGCTCGGCGTGCACAACACGCTAGAAGAGATCGCCGAGGCTCAGGAGCGAACGCAGATGATCCGACTCACGACCACCAAAGCGGGCCGCCACACTCTGCGCGAGCTCGGCTTTTTCTCCTCGATGACCAGCGATCCCCCAGATTTGACGCCGGTCCCCCGCGAGATCCGAGACCTTATCACGATCGCTCCCATTCCGCGAAATATGCATCCCGACCTAAACCGAGGCAGGCGCCTCGCGCGAGCGACCGCCCTTCTCAGGCGCATAGACATGAAAACGGACGATGTCTCGTTCGTGGACGCCGCTGCCTATTGCAACAACCGAGCCTTCGCCTCGGTCGCGGTCTCATCCTCGCAGCGGATCCTCAACTCCGCCACGATCCTCACTCGAGAGCCCGAAATAGCGGAGCAAGTAGCCATAGCCCTAGCTATGCTCGACAGCAAACGCAATGTCATCTACAGCGACTCCAGACCGGCCATCAAAGCCTTCGAACGCGGTGTCGTCTCGGACCAAGCGTTACGCATCCTCCGCAGCCCGGATCAGAGTACCCTGAAGCACCATACCGTCATCTGGTTCCCCGCCCATCTCGGAAGGGTGCCGGGTGCCCCGCCAAACCTCAACGAGATCGCCCACGACGCAGCGCTTGCGCTTACTGACCGCGCCGTCCCAGGGCAACCTCACCTCGCCGAGATAGAGACCAACCGGGATGCACCCATTACGTATAATGAAATCACCAAACACTTCTCCCTTGGACGCCGCATCTTTCCGCCCCCACACCCCAAACTTAACAGACCGCAAGCGCTAACCCTACGCTTATTACAAACAGACACGTACCCAAACCCCGCCAAACTCCACGTTCTCTATCCTGACGCGTACCCCAGCGACATGTGCCCCTCGTGCGGATACACGGCGACATTCACACACATGCTCTTGGAGTGTAGAAACGCTCATCCCGACTCTACCTCGGACAAGTGGGAGAAGTCCCTCAGAAGCTCGCTTCTCGCCGATCAGCAATGGGCCGTCCAGCAGGCCCACGAAGCGGCCGCCAGGTTTTCCCTGTCGGTCCCTACGTGGGAGACGCCCACTACGCCCTAAGCGCGTCCTGCAGGACCCAAATAAAGTTTGTCCAGTCCAGTCCAGTCCCGTTGGAGGAGGACGCCAAGTCCATTCACACCAACATCATTCACGGACGCAACCCCCACGTCCTGGCATTCAAACGGCTGAGTAATCAAGATGGCCATAGTGGCCTTTGAAGGACCGCGAGTGCCTTCCTACATCAGGTACGGCGCGCCCTCTTTCGCTGCGCCCTGTATCGTAAGCAAATCGACATGTGTATCTGCTGCGGAATACTCGGTCACCGCATGGACGTGTGCCCCAATCCTCCGGACAAAGCGTGCCGTGGTTGTGACACCATTAACCCAGGCCCCGACCACCAGTGCTCCCCCCGTTGCAAGCTGTGTGGGGGAACACACGTGACGGCGGATCGCAACTGCCGCGCAAGATACACGACCCCCTACGCCGTGACAAAAAGGCAATGGGAACGATACAGGGCCGCCGAGGAGGCGAAGGAGGCCGCCAAAGCCACCAGCTCCACCGACATGTCCTGCTCGAGATCCAGGACCCGCAGCCGAGGCCGCTCCCGGTCCCGGAGCCGCACCCCGGACCCCCGGCAGCAACGCCGGATGCGCAGCCGCACCCCCAGAAGGACCGCAACGAGAGACACCGAGACCACCGAGAAGGTGAGCTGGGCAGATGCGGTCACGGGGAAACGAGGACCAACCGAGAAGGCTGACAACAAAACACCCGCTAAGACAAAGACGGAGATAGCTAAATTAACACAGGGGATACAAGCGCTGCAGAAGCAAATAGAACACATGCAGACACACATTCGTGCAAAAGACGAACTCATAGAACAACTCCAGCATGCCGCGAAAAGTGGTACTGATACAGAGGCCATGCAGGAAACACAAGAACCCATAGAGGACGACGAGGTCGTATGCCCCGACACATTTAAACGCAGACCCACTCCCACAGAGACCACGCAGGAAACACAAGAGGAACCCAGCGAGGACGACGAGGTCGAATTCCCCGATACTAAACGCAGACCCACTCCCACCCTTACAGAGGCAACACGACGCAAGCGCACGAGCGCAGCGATACGCGACGCGCGAATAGATGCACTCGAGGCTCTCTTAAGCAATCTCGAGGAAACCATCATCGCGTCCATCACGCGTACCATCTAGCAGAGCTTGGAAAGCGTTCACCTCAGACTGTCCAGATTAGAAGCAGCGAACAGCGTGATCGTACCATCGCATAGGGAAGCGGCGCAACACATGTAAGAACATATAAACATGACCCGACACCCATCTAAACAAAAACACACAATATGGCAGTGGAACTGCAGAAGTTACCAAAACAAACGAGCGCACTTACAACAATACCTGAAAACGATCCCCGAACGCCCAGACGTCACCATATTGCAAGAAACGAACGACCCCGCCAAACTCACGGGGTACGAGTCTATAACAGGCAAGGCGGAGAAGCTAAACATCACCACGCTTGTCAAGCGAGCGCACACAGCTATCGAAAACTACACTAAAGTCAGAGACATTGAAAACGTCCTCGTAGAACTAATTCCACCACGCAAGACTCACGACACCATCTTCGTACTCAACGCCTACAGCAGTCCCAGATGCCACCAGCACCGCTTCCATGTTTTCTTCAAAGAGGCAATCGACATCTCCCAAGGGCAACAGCTGTTCATTGGGGAAGGGGGGGGGGGTTCAACGCGGTGCACACGGCGTGGGGTTACAAGCCCGATCAGCCCAAAGGCACGTATCTGTGGGCAACGACGAATTACGCCAGACTCGAGTTCGTCACCGACGCCATGGCACCAACAAGGCAGGGCAACAGCGTCAACACCGACACGACGCCAGACCTTACATTTACGTGAAACACACGCAAAGTCACTTGGACAAACACCATGCAAGACTTGGGAAGCAATCACTACATCATTTCCATAGCAGCAGAAGACGCGTGCGCTTACTGACCGCAATGCCGGTCGCCAAGTGAAGATCACCAACTGGAATCAACTACGCAAACATCGTGACAAGCAACAGGTGGCAGACACCAAAGACATGAACCAATGGAACGACTAACTGCTGCGGGACATCGAGCGCGTGACGCAAACGATCCCGTCGAAAGCTGGGCTCGATACAATAGACTCCCCGTGACTGCACATGTGGCAAGCCAAAACCCACCTGCACTACCGATGGAAACAACAGAGACACAAAAGGAGACTGGTACCTGATATATCCCGCCAATTCCAAGACCACACACATGCAAGGCATATACAGAATCATACACGCTTACGGGGGAACGGAACAATTCTTACGGAATGCGGAACTCCTTTACATATCCCAAGCGCCACCGCTAATACATCCGGACTACACGGGAGAAAGCCGCGCCACCCTGGACGTGGAATTCTTCGTTGCCGAAATCCAGGTGGTCCTCGTCAAGCTCAACACCAAGTCGGCCCCTAGCCCCGATCGAATATCCAATAGGGGACTACGCAATCTCGATTACGGATCAATTGAGAAACTCACAAAATACATTAACGAGTGTTGGGCGCACGGCAAGCTACCCCAGCAGTGGAAAGAAGCAAAGATCATACTGATACCGAAACCCGGCAAGAAATTATAGCTGGAGAACCTGCACCCCATCTCCGTCACGTCCTGCGGGGGCAAGTTGATGGAGCACGCGTTTCTCTATAGACTCACGGATTACCTCGAGGACAACGAATTATTTCCACACACCATGATTGGGTTGAGAAGACATCTCTCCACGCAAGATACCCGTCTTCAGCTAAAACATCATCTCATAGACAATCTGGGGCGCTCGACGAGAGCCATCCTCGGGGTGGACCTGAAGAAGGCCTTCGATAGCGTTCGCCACGATGCCATATTACGACAAATAGACAAGCTAAATCTCGCACTGCGAACGTACAACTACGTCCGAGACTTCCTCACGGGAGGAACAGCTCGCATGCGAGTGGGACAACTAGACTGATATCAAATCAACATCGGGAGCTCGGGCACCCCGCAGGGCTTGGTCATCTCGCCGATGCTCTTCAACCTCGTCTTGCTGGGGTTACCCGACCGATTGCTGCAAATCTAAGGACTGCACGACACGCTATACGCGGATGATATTACGATCTGGACGACAACGGGCAGCGACAGAGCGATCGAGCAACCTTTACACCAGGCCATCCAGTGCGTGGAACTACCTGGTGAGCGCGGGACTCGCCTGCTCGGCCGAAAAGTCCGAACTGCTGCTATATAGACTGGTCAGAAAGGGGCGCCCACCTAAAGGCTACACCCCTCCGGAAAAGGAAGAGATCCAATTAACGGCGTCAAACGGCCTACCCATCCTGATGGTAGACAAGATCCGGGTACTAGGAATCATGATTGAACAAAAGGTCGGCAATGGCGAAGCACTTCACTTCGCAAGATAACGGCAAAGGCCACCAGCACGATGCAGCTCATCTGGCGCATCACCAACAAACACGCGGGCATGCGCGAAGGCAACGTCATACGACTCATACAAGCCTTTGTTATTTCTCAAATAACATACACGGCAGCGTTTCACCACTGGACGGTTGCGGAAAGAAACAAGCTCAACGCACTCATACACAAGGCGTACAAATGTGCGTTGGGACTTGCGCCCGGAGTGAGCACCACCGAGCTCCTAGAACTAGGATTGCACAACACGCTCGAGGAACTCGTGTAGGCGCAACAAGTGTCCCAACTCGAGCGCCTATCCAAGAAACGCCCGGGCAGGCACGTGCTCGAAAAGCTCGGCATCACATACCCCACGCAGCACGGCATCAAAGTGGAAATTCCAAGAACCATGCGCGAGCAGCTATACGTGCCCCCATTGCCTCGCAACCACACGGGGAGACGTAAAGCCAGGGCACCACACATGAACCAAAGTTACACCAACGACAAGGAGGCAGTCTTCACCGACACAGCCCGTTATCGAGACAGGAAGAGTTTCGGCGCGGCAATTACTAGCCACCGAGGTAACCACCTCACGAGCGTCACCGTGAAAACGGCATATGCCGAAGCGGCATGAGGAAGCGGCCATAGCACTGGCCCTCACACAAACCAAGGCTACATACGTGATCTGCGATTCGCAAACGGCAATTCTTAATTTTGCAAATTGGCGCATATCGCAAGAGGCGTATCACATACTCAAGCGACATCCCATAAACCAGCGAGAGGCCGACGTCGATAACCGAAGGCACTTGCTATGGATCCCGGCACACATTGGACTGAGCACCCCCAACGAAGCGCCTCACCGCGTTGCTCGAAGCCTCACTCACCGAGCATCATCGGAGGGTACTGCAAACGTCTGGGCGTGGGAGGGTGGTTTGACCCGGTTCCACGACATCGCGACACACTACCAGTTACAGAGACGCGTATACCCATTCCCTCACGCTCGATTAGACAGGGCACAAGCAGTGCACTATAGGCAATTACAAACTGATTCTTACATAAACCCCAGACTCATGCACGCCATGTATCTAGACATGTACACTACAAACAGATACACATCCTGTGGCGAGGTTGTGACACTTAATCACATGTTATGGGAATGTCATGACATAACAAACATTCGGGCAGTGCCGACACCTCCGTCTCTTGCAGCGCCAGCCTCCGCTCGCGTTGGAAGACCGCACTGCTCAGCTCGAGCCTGACAGTACAACTCTGAGCCGTCCAGCGAGCCCAGGAAGCCGCTTTGAGACAAGGTCTCGGAACCGCGTCCGAGGCGGGTGTCCAGACCCACTAGAAAGACGCCGGACTCAAATCTGATTGATTTGATAATAAAGATTACGTTCTTCTTCTCGTACAAAACAAATTATTAAACTTCAGAGGAAAGACTATCACTCTAACTAAAACAGACGACATGCTGTTGTATCTCTGAGGTTCGCATTGCGTGTTATTCGGTGCATAATATTAAAGCGAAGCTGTTCACCCGCTGTTCACCTTTGGGTGGCGTGCTCATCCAATGAACGGCAGCTGGAAAAATGGTTTGTGTTGTGCTTTCTTTTCCTGCTGTTTAGCTTCCAGCGAATGCGACCGCGTACATTCGACGCGTTGCTGCAACTGCTGCGTCCCAGCATCACAAGACTAGGCACCAATTACCAGCCTGTAGGCTGCATATGGCGGCGTGGACATTGCATTTGGCGTGAACGACGCCGGATAAAAACACATAACATCAGTTTCGGCGCGGCGCTGATTGGTTGAGCAGCTTTGCGACCACGGTCGCGCGACTGAAAAATCGAGCAGTGAACGACTGGCCCAAAATGGTCACTTTTTGAGAAAAGCGACCATTTGCGACTGGTCGTTTTGCGACCAACTTGGTTGCGCGACCACTTACGGTGCGAATGAGCCTTAAGCCGACAAGTCCAAGCGTTTTGCGAGCCGAACGGCTAGCTCTTCCTCAGTCTCCGACGCTAGCTTCGCGCGCTTGGCATTCCGGACCCTCTCCAGTGAAGCAGTTCACCGGGCGAAAGACGCGTGTCAGACGCCGCTTGCGGCGTGGTCAGGCACCGGTAAGAGACGACGCTGCTAGCGCGCGGTGGGATCGGACGTGCTGCTCTTCGGCTCCGGCAATATTTGCCAAGAACCGCGGAAATTTCAATATCACCCTTCTGAAAGTGTTGCGACCTTCTTCCTAACATAAACAGGAACCTGTGGATACCGATCCGACGCAGGTGGGCCAAAATTTGGTCATTTTTCGCCCAACTTGTCTTTTCGCCACGCCGCGGAACGCTAACCCGCGTTAAGGTTAGCGTCCACTCCGGCAGTGCGGGGCCTTCTCCGAAGACTCCGTACGATGGCGGCCGCTACCCAGCGCGGTTACGACCCAGTCGCCGTGGCCTGGACTCAAGTTGATGTGCAACAGGCTGCTACCACCGAAAATCGACTCTCAAATATAGAAGATGAAGGACTTTTCCAGCTCGTGTATCTACGACGGAAAGCTACCCAGCGCGAGATGACATCAAAGGGCAGCGTCCCAGCTGCGCTGCTGATGTCAAAGCCGGCTGCCGGTAACCCCAGCGGCCTCGTCTCCAACGGCAGTGCTCGCGCTGCACAGCCGAGGAGCAAGGCGGCTACGTGGCGCCCACGCGACACTCCCAAGATGAGCGCACATGATATCATCGTGGCGTTAAAGCCTCGTGAAACTCTGAACCTGAAGACGGCATTCCAGACTGGAGATCTGGGTGCGCCATCGCCCAGTACGTTGGTGGCGAAGCTGGCACAACCCTCACCGTCTGGCCAGTATGGACGCAGAACTTGATTGTCTGCGGGACGCAACATGTGGAGGGCGCAAGAAAACTGGCTCGTGATTTCAACCTCAACGTGGGGTCTGGCTCCGTTCCTCTCCGGGGCCATGTCAAACTCAACGGAGAAGTGTGTCGAGGCGTCATCACCGTGCGGGCGGACGAGACAACGACATCACTTAAAGGCAAGGTGGTGTGGCGCGAGGGTGATCTGGCCTTCGTGCGAAAGCTTGGAACATCTAATGTGGCGGTGCTCACTTTCGTGGGCCGGAGAGTGCCCCGCTACGTACACTACAACTGTGAATGCGCAGTTGTTAGAGAATATAAGAGGACCGTCCCAGCCTGCTACCACTGTGGAACCATCGGTCACCGGATAGACAATTGCCCGCATCCGGATGTGGCAAGGTGTGGCTATTGTGGCCAGATAGTAGGCGCCTCCGAGCAGGGCCTAGCTAAACACGAGTGTACCCCTTCGTGCATGGTCTGTGGGGAGGCCCACTTCACCGGCTCAGCAGACTGCAAGGGAAAATTCCGCCGACTTCAATGTCCACGAACACAGCAACAAAGGGCCCCCAGCAACAAGACGCGCAAGCCTACCGACAACGGAGGTGTGTCATCGGGCAAGTCCGGAAAAACCACCGGGCCTGCTACCGGAAAAAAGACTGCAAGGGAAAATTCTGCCGGAAACAAGACGTCATCTTCTAAAAATAATAAGAACAGAAAGAAATCTGGGCAAAGTGCCAAGCCGCCAGCTTTCCAGGAAGGGGACTTCCCGCCACTTGGCAACAGTAAAGCGGCCATAACATCCAAGGTGAGCAACTGGGCGGAGATCGCCTCCACCCCCTCTTCCTCCCCCTCGCCCCTAGAACTTGAGCTGAAGAAGGAACTAGCCTTTCTCCGAACTCAAAATGAAAATCTAGAACAGAAAGTCATTGCACTCCAAAATGTTAGGGCAGAGCCGCCTTTTCCAGGAGCTCTGGATAGTGGTGGCGAATCGGTCTCATTGTGCTCAGGCATGGGACCGGTGACATATGGCCCCCTAAACAGTAACTTGGAAAGCCGCATGACGGCTCTCGAGAAAAGTGTCGCCGACCAGATGGCACCGCTGCCGACAATGATCGCTCAGATCATGCAGGCACAAATGCAACAGCTGGTGACTACGCTCACTCAGCAAATCACCACTGCGGTGACCCAAAACATAAAATCCTGGATTCAGGCTAGTCCCAAATTGTTTAGGCGTGCTGAACCCGTAACTGAGCTGGGCCGCCCCTCCAAAGATTGCCGAAATATTGATGAGGCTGATACCGAAGCCGTCCCGCTCGTTACTGCCCTTCAAACAGCGGTGAGCCAGCCAGCTTCTACTAGTGCTAATCATGGCGCAGGGAACTAGACAAAGGCGTGCCAAATCAAGACAAGAACCACTGTCGATCGTACAGTGGAATTGTAGGGCCTTTAAGAATCCTGCTAAGCGTGCTAATTTTCGTCTCTACTTAGAAACATTGCAATTTCTAACAGCCATAGTGGCTCTGCAGGAACCCAGGGCCTCAGCTAAAATTTCCGGGTACAATACATTTCAGCGAGATCCATCTACTTGCATCCTTGTACACAAAGCGTACACAGCACAAGAAGTAGACCTCGACCTCCAGATAACATATTCGTACACCATGGTTACAGTGCTACTCCTGCGACGATCTGACCCACAAGTACATATCCTTAACATATATTGTCCGCCCAAGCTAAAATACATACCTTTTGCAGACATCTTCAGCCGGGCACTGAAGATTGCGGGTCGAGACCCCCTACTCATTGTGGGCGACTTCAATGCTCCCAGTAAGGTATGAGGTTACAAAAAGGAGGAGGTGCGCGGTAGCAAGCTAGCGGAGCTCATCTCCACGCTAGGTATAACCCTCCAGACCGACCCAGCACAGCCAACACGTCTAGGAAATTCCGTGACACGGGATACTTGTCCCGATCTCACGCTTTCCAAACACATACAACACGTTGAGTGGTACAACACCGAAGACACACTAGGAAGCGATCACTGCATACTTAATATTTTAATTCATACCCGGCCCCTAAAAAGACCACTAACTCAGGCCAAACTGCCAGACTGGACTGCTTTCCGTAAGTCCCTGCCGCAGACCAGTCCTCTTGAAGATGGCTACAGCTCTTGGGCTCAAAATCTCATGATAACACTACATAAACACGAGACTTGCATACAGACTGCGGAGGACTGCCCAGCGGTGGATAATCATTTACTCCATCTCTGGGAAGCTCGTCGCAGTCTTACGAAACGATGGAAACGACAAAAACACAACAGAACGCTGAAAAGACGTATAACAGATCTGACCCAGCAAGCTGCCGAGTATGCCTCTCAGTTAGCCGATTACAACTGGAAAGAGCGATGCAGCAAGGCAGCCCGACAGATGTCGGGGAAGAATACATGGAAGCTCTTCCGCTGCATGATCGATCCCGCTCAATCACGAGTAGAAACACAAAAACACTTACAACGCGCTTTACACAATTTTCAGGGCACAACAACACAGCTGGCAGAGACCTTAAGGAACAATTATCTCTGCACCAGACAGGACCCTCGAGGTCAGGAATATCTCTATGCAGGCAGAGATAATCCAGAGATGGATCAGCCGTTCCAACTCTACGACCTCAAGGCGGCCTTAACCAAAATGAAGAGAGGCACTGCGCCCGGTCGGGACAAGGTCACAGTGAAACTGCTGACGAACCTCCCCGATCGCGCGTATGAAGCCCTTCTTAACTACATTAATGCGATATGGAAAGGCGAGACTCCCGTCCCCCTCGATTGGAAAACATCACTTGTCACTTTCATTCCTAAAGCAGGGAAGGAAATTAATGCGGACAACCTGAGACCTATCTCGCTCACATCGTGTGTGGGCAAACTAATGGAGGCGATGGTGCGAGATAGGCTCTCCGAATATTTGGTAAATCGTAACACTTTTGCAGACACCATATTCGGCTTCCGCCCACACAAGTCTGCACAAGACATATTATTACAACTCAGTCATGACATACTACAACCGACGGAGCACCCTCACAACGACAAGGTTGTCCTGGCTTTAGATCTGAAGGGAGCTTTCGACAACATTAAACACAGCACTATCTTAGCACACCTGAGCAAAACCCACTGTGGCACAAACACATTCACCTATATTAAGGTTTTCTTGACGGATCGAGCCGCACTCGTCAGAATCCAAGACACTGAATATGGACCTTACGAAATGGGTACTAGGGGGACACCACAAGGCGCTGTACTTTCCCCTCTACTCTTTAACCTTGCGACGGTACATCTCCCGGCCCAGCTACATGGTATCCAAGGCGTGCGGCACGCGCTGTACGCCGACGATATCACCATCTGGGCCACAGAAGGAAATACAGGGCACAAGGAGGAATGCCTGCAAGCAGCCGCTCACGTAGTGGATCGCTACGCAGAGCACTGCGGCCTCCAGTGTGCACCAAACAAATCAGAACTTGTGCACCTTAGACCATCGCCTAAGGACACCACACAAATACGCCTCTCTTTGGCTGGTGGCCCCATACACGAGGCCAAGGAGATCCGAATTCTCGGACTCTTTATTTACAATCAAAGAAGAGTCGATACATTAGAAAAGCTCCGCAAGGTTGGGGACCAAGTGGGCCAAATGGTCCGACGTGTGTCGAACAAGAGAGGGGGATTACGAAGCAAGGACGCTGTGCGGCTAGCTCACGCATTCGTAACCAGCCGAATTCTATATTCGGTCCCCTATCTCCATCTACGGAAGCATGATGAAGACAAAGTCGAGGTTATCCTCCGCAAAGTGATGAAGAGGGCCCTTGACCTCCCTGTCACAACTTCTAACGCGAGACTTCTCGCTTTGGGAGTGGTGAACACCTTTCAGTAGCTCAGGGAAGCCCACCTCATCAACCAATACACACGTCTAGCTCAAACAAAGTCGGGACGGCATTTGCTTGACCGGCTCCACTTGAAACATGACTTTCATATTCAGGAGCGGGTCCGAGTGCCCGAGCTCTGGAGACGCGCCGTCAGAGTTCGACCCCTCCCCACAAAAATGGATAGGGAAGACCATAATGATCGTCGCCAGGCGAGAGCGGACGCCTTGCAACGCCACTATGGCAACAAACACGGAGTCTTCTACGTGGATTTAGCCGGTCCATGTCGTAGGGGGTGGTATACGGCAGCGGTCATACACGAGGAAAAGCAAGTAGATGGGCTCACTTTCAAAGCCCCGGGCTCAACGCAAGCTGAAGAAGTAGCTATCGCCCTAGCTGCATCTGATCCCCGATCTCAATATATCATAACCGACTCGCGTGGGGCTTGTCGAAATTATGAAGCTGGTTGGGTCACCCCGCTATCGGAACGAATATTGCAGAACTATAGCAACGGGGGAGTCGACCCTACCCCCCGTTGCCTAGTCTGGACTCCGGGCCACCAGGGCCTAATAGGGAATGAAGCCGCAAACACGGCGGCCCGAGCACTCATCCACCGGGCGTCCCACTTAGAACCTGAGTACCAGGAACCCGAAGGCGGCTATCTTCTTAAGTTTAAAGACATCACGACCTATTACAAGGACAGGCACCGCCAATACCCAACTCCTGCAAAGGGGCTGGGCAAAGCTGATGAACGCATTTTGTTTCCGACTTTTCACAAACACTTTATTGTGCCCGTCAGTCTTAAAACATTTCGATTATTCCTTCACTGGCAAGTGTCAATACTGTGGGGAGGTGGCTGACGCCTACCACATGGTTTGGGCTTGCCAGCTCAACTCAGCTCTTCACCCCAACCCTAACCCAACCCGAGAGGAGTGGGAGGCGGCCCTGCTTGGTTGCTCAGACCTTAAGGCCCAAAAGGCCTTGGTTCGGAGGGCTAAGCTGGCGGCTGGTACCAATGGGGTCCCGGAATAGGGACTCCACCCATTGCTAAGCCCCCTAAGGGCTCCACCTCTCTTTTTGTTTTTAATAAAGGCTTTCAAGCAAGCAAGCCGAAAAGACGCCGCGGGGTGGTTAGACCATAGAGAAAGAAACGCTGCCAGCTGCGGCGGTTGCTAGGCAACGGCTCAGCTCGCGGTGCTGCCACCGGCCACAGCGAAACGGCAAGACTGCCGCCAGCATAGCTTTCGCTACAAAATATACTCCTGTTTATTGTGGCTCGCCGTCATCACTCACTTTGCATGCCATAATGGAAAACACTCTCCGACAACAGTACCACCACAGCAGCTGGAAAATGGGTTTGTGTTTGAGTTTCCGCGTAAGAGAATCATGTTTTCTCGTATATTCGAATTACAATCCGATGCAGTCATGTCTGTAGGTTGTGTGTACGCCGTACTTCACGATTTTCTGATGCAATTTACTTTTAAGCATTAACTTAGTTCAATAAGGCACTTGCGCTTGCGGGGGCCTACAAGAATCAGGACCTATCTTGCACTTCCGCACACGTGTGTGCGCGCGTGACTTACGTCGCGTGTGGCGGTGGTGCTTGTGCAACGTCGTCTAAAGTAAGTTTGGGGGTGGTACTCGTCCGACATCCGATTGGACTTGTGTAACGTCCGCGCCAGCTTTGCAGTATTTCCATTTTCAGAGCGTGGAATGGAGGCGGACCTTTTTGTTTGTTTTGTTTCATACTTGCTGGTGGTGGAAAGTGTTGTAAAGTGACGTCAGTCACAATAAAACTGCCTCGCAAGCGCTGGCGGCGCGTGCGGTTTCTTCTGCTATTGTTTCCCTTGCCCTCCTTTCCCCCTTTCATTTTCATATATATACGCTCCCAGACGGAACCAATAAACGTTCATGTTCCAACCTTCCAACTGAGTACTGTCGTATTCGGCACACACGCCACGTGTGTCGTAACTATGTAACAGTGGCGACGAGGATGGGATAGAACCCTCGAAGTGAAGGATGAAGTAAGCCAGGCAGTCAAGTTGGAAACAAGGGAAACAGCGGCCGCGAGTACACCAACCATGGCTCATCACCAGCTGCCAGAGTACGACGACCAGTGCGACTGGAAGGCCTACATCACGATGGGAGAAGCTTATTTCGAGGCAACTGGCATCAGTGACTCGGGAAAGAAGAGGGCGTTGCTGGTAGCTGCATTAACTACGCGCACCGTGCAAGTGCTCTCAGGACAGGTTGCACCGAGGAAGCCTAACTCGCTGACGTACGGGGAAGCAGTCAAAGTTTTGGATGACTAGTTCGACCCTAAGCGTCATGAGATAATGGAGAGCTTCTGGTTCTTCAATCGCTGCCAGTTGGAAGGTGAGCCCATTCAACAGTTCATCGTTGAGATTCGCCCAATTGCTGATGGCTGTAATTTCGGTGACATGCTAGATCGGATGCTTCGCGACAGGATCGTTTGTGGAGTCAGGTCAAACGCTTTGCAGAATCAGAATCAGAATCGGTTTTATTGAAAGTGAGTAAAAAGATTACAGGCTGTTAGTATACAGCAGCTACTACTAGCTGCTGCTACTAGCGAAAACGGAGTTAACAAGGAGAGAGGCCGAAGCAATTGCCATATCGGCAGAACCAGCTGAAAAAGATGCAAAGCAGATGTCTGCCAACCTTGTTCCCGTGCTCAAGGTCCATGCAGGCCAAGCGTATGCTGATGAGTCGGTGTTAGAATGTGGGCGTTGCGGAAGCAAGAAACACAACAGGAACGCTTGCGGCTGGGCGAAAGCGAAGTGTTAGCGCTGCGGTGGGTACGGCCATCTGGCCAAGATGTGACAAAGCGACGTACGGAAAGGACGCTTAGAGGCACGTTCACAATGCAGGCAAGGAGAAGCTTTCGCAGTAACAGCGGGTGTCAAAAGGGAAAATGTAGACGATGACGATGCGCACATTTGGACATTAACCGCGCCATGGAAAGGTCAGCTGTCACCTCCTATTCGTCGTACCTTCACATGGTGTGGCATTGACGTACCCATGATTGTGGACACCGGTTCACCCGTCTATGTAGTGTCCAGAGAGCTGTTTCAGAAAAACCGTGAACTGTGGCCGTCATTAACACCTGCATGCATTAAACTGTCCTGTTATCGTGGAGAGCTGCCAGTATTGGAGAAATTGAGTATGCCGGTGTTCTACAACGACAAGGAGGTCAAGAGTTCTTTGATAGTCCTGAACTGTTCAGGTCCGAGCGTCTGCGGACGAGATTTGATTGCCAGGTTCAGCGATGCAGGATCATCGGTAGTCAACGTATCAGTGCAACAAGGTCCTGGTCCAGGAAGCAGCCGTACCCCAGCCATGGATGCTGTTCTGTCAGAGTTCCAAGACGTCTTCAGCACCGAGCTGGGTCAAATCGACGGACACCCTGTCCATTTGAAGCTCAAGGAAGGAGCCACGTTGAAGTTTTCTAAGGCCCGTCCCCTTCCATTTGCTATACGCGACAAAGTTTCAAAAGTAATTGATAGGCTCGTAAAGCTTGGAATACTGTCACCTGTAACGCACGCCGAGTGGGCTACCACGATCGTGCCTGTTATGAAGAAAGAGGGCACGGTTAGAATCTGTGTCGATTGCAAGGTAACTTTGAATCCCGTCTGTGAACTGGAGCAGTACCCGTTGCCAGTCATCGATGACATTTTCGCATGCCTGAACGGGGGGGGGGGGGGCTGCTTCACTACGCTGGATTTACGAGGCGCCTATAACCAGGTTCCCCTCGATGAGGACACAAGAAAGTTGTGCGTACTTAATACACACCGTGGTTGGTTCTGTTACAACCGACTGCCGTTCGGCATAGCTTCTGCGCCTGCTCTATTCCAGCGGAAAATAGAAACAGTTTTGCAGGGTCTGACAGGTGTTCACGCTTACCTCGACGACGTTTTGGTATCGGAAAAGCATGGCAGCCCCGTCAAGTTACGAGAAGCATGGCAGCGTTTTCGTGAGCACGGAGTGAAGCTCAGACTTGAGAAATGTAGCTTTCGTCAAGAGGCAGTGACCTATCTGGATCATAAAATCCATCGTGAAGGTCTGCATCCAATCGAAAAGCATGTTGAAGCAATCGCGGAAGCCCCCAACCCTCAAAATGTTCAGCAGCTGCGGTCGTTTCTGAGCATTATCACGTTTTATTCGAAGTTCGTGCCTAACATGTCTTCCTTACTTGCACCGCTGTACAAGTTATTGGAGAACAACACACGTTGGTTCTGAGGATACTCGCAAGAAACAGCACTTAGTGATGCAAAACACTACAACAATGCCTTCGGGAAGCGGCAGTGCTGGCTCACTATGATCCCGAGAAACCCCTCAAGCTCGAGTGTGACGCTTCACAGGACGGAATAGGTGCCGTGCCTTTCCATACATTGGGAAAGATCAACAAACCCGTTGGTTTCCGTTCTAGAACTTTAACAAGGGCTGATAACTACTCTCAGCTTGAGAGAGAAGCTCTTGCTCTTGTATTTGGGAGTGTACAAATTACGTGATTACCTCATAGGCCGAGAATTCGTTTTGGCCGCCGACAACCAGCCGCTCCTGGGCCTGCTGAAGGCGGACCGACCAACTCCAGCATTGGCAGCCGCTAGAATACAGCGCTGGGTGCTGTACCTGGGCGGATTCCACTATCAACTTCAATACTGTCCTGGTAAGCAACTTCTCTACGCTGACGCTCTTAGTAGACTGCCTCAACGTACATCTGAGCCGAAACTACCAGAAGCAGATCCAACAGACTATCTGCTAGCCTTGGCTGGGTTTGACGAGGGAACTGTGTCGGTTGAGGAGCTAAGGCAGTTCACGGCAGATGACCCTTCTCTGGGTCAAGTTATGCGATTCACTAAGAACGGTTGGCCCTCCTGCGCAAAAGGCCTCAACACGAATATCGCACCATTTTTGACAAGAAATTGTAGCTCTCTTTTGCTCACGGGTTGTTGTACTAGGGCCGTCGAGTGGTTGTTTCGACGGAAGCGCGACGTCGCGTCTTATACCTTTTGCATGAGACGCACCAAGGATCGTCCGCTATGAAGGCGGTCGCCAGAACGTCATTCTGGTGGCCAGGTTTAGATCGCGACATAGAAAGAGTGACAGCATCATGTCAGAACTGTGTTCAAAACCTGCCCATGCCGGCTACAACAACGCCAAAGAGCTGGCCTGTTACTGCTGAAAAATGAGCAAGGGTTCATATCTATTTTGCTGGTATCATGCAGGGAACATGATACTCGTTAGTGTGGATGCATACAGCAAGTAGATTGAAGCTATGCCACTCCGACAAGTCAACGCTTCGTGCACTATCAACTGCCTGCGCGGTATCTTCTGCAGATTTGTCGTGCCGCGAACCATCATACCGGATAATGGAGCGACGTTTACCGGTGACAAGTTCGCTGCTTTTGTCAAGAAGAACATAACGCATCTGCGCACAGCCGTATATCACCCCCAGCCAAACGGTCTACAGGAATGGCAGTCAGAACAATTAAGGACGGCCTCAAGAAGATTGGTGAGGGGCGGTTGGATGACAAGCTCAATAGGCTGCTTTTAAACTAGAGGACGACGCCTAACCACTCTGGAAAATCACCGTCAGAGGTGCTCTTCAGATATCAAATTCGATGCCAGTTAGATACGTGTTTTCTTCCTGTACACGCAGGGCCAGCCAACGAAGCAGACGATTGGCAACTGCCATTACCTGAAGCTGCCGTGTACGCCCGCAACTTCGGAACGGGTGAGAAATGGACGCCAGGAATTCTACAGTCCAAAATAGGTTCTCGGATGGTTGCCATACGAACGCTGGCCGGATCAGTACGACGACATGTTGACCAGGTGCGGAAGCGGGAAAATTCGACGCCACCGCTTGGTACAGATCAAGAAGCGGCAAATCGAGCATCAAGAACAAGTACTCCTAGTGACTACCCACAATCGCCGAGACCGTCAGCTGAAAAGGGGGGCATACCAGAACCAGAGCATGAAATTCAACCGGAACTCGCAGCGAGCAACGCTGCCGTGGATGAGCCCGACAGCCTACCCCAAGCTTTGCGGCGCAGTACACGTCAAATAAAAACCAGTACGGCGATTCCAGTATTAAGGGAGGAGAGATGTTGTAAAGTGACGTCAGTCACAATCAAACTGCCTCGCAAGCGCTGGCGGCGCCTGCGGTTTCTTCTGCTACTGTTTCCCTTGCCCTCCCGTCCCCCTTTCATTTTCGTATATATACGCTCCCAGACGGAACCAATAAACGTTCATGTTCCAACCTTCCAACTGAGTGCTGTCGTATTCGGCACACACGCCACCTGTGTTGTAACTATGTAACCGAAAGAAAGCGGAAACGCGTCCGGTTGGGTGGCTCTTGCAGATGTGATATATCCTCTTGAATGAACTTCGAGCTGAGGCTTGTGGGGTGCGTTGGATCTATCTTTCCGTCCTTTCTTGAGCGCCACTGCAACTATATATATATGAACGAGAAGAAAGGGAGCCGAGGGGCCCGATTTCATTAATCATATCATAAGAAGCCAACAAACAGTCGCGGATCGCTGTGTTTGTTTGTTGGCTTCTTATGATATATATATATATATATATATATATTGCAAAGCGATTTATTCACGTGTAAACGTCAAGGAATGCGAGAAACGTCAGGCGAACGTCAAGAAGCGGCGAGGCGACCAGCAGCCAAAATCCGGGCAAGCGCAAGCTCGGGGCGCGTGGTTAGCACTGACACTGTGGCTTGCTTGCTGACTGCTTCGTCGTCGTCTTGTCTTCTTCATTACATTGGCCCCCGGGAAGTAGCGTAGCCATCCTGGCGACTTAAGGCGTTGTCAGTATAGAGGGGTCATAATAGGGCTTGAGGCGACTCACGTGAACGATTTCTCGACCACGACGACGTAAGTCTTGAGACGGTGTCAAAGGCTCAACGTCATAATTGACTGGAGATGTCCGAGCGCGGATGCGGTAAGGCCCATGATAGCGGGTCAATAATTTAGACGAAAGGCCAGGCGTACTCGGAGGAATCCAAAGCCAAACTAGGGCACCGGTCGCGAAAGTAGTGAGAGATCGGTCGGTGTCGTGCCTGAGCTTCTGGTGACCTTGGTCCTCGGTTGTCAATGAACGGGCCAACTGTCGACAATCTTCGGCGTACTTGGCGACATCAGAAATTGCAGCGTACTCAGATGAGTCAGGTGTGTAGGGAAGCATAGTGTCCAGCGTGCATGATGGCTCACGGCCGTACAAGAGGAAGAACGGCGAGAATCCTGTAGTCGCGTGCGTAGCAGTGTTGTACGCATATGTGATGAATGGAAGGACGGTGTCCCAATTTGTCTGGTCTGATGCCGTGTACATCGTCAGCATATCCCCCAGAGTGCGATTAAATCGCTCAGTGAGGCCATTAGTTTGCGGATGATATGCACTGGTCATGCGATGAACGATGTTACACTGCACGAGCAAGGCTTCAATAGCATCTGACAGGAAAACACGTCCCCTGTCGCTTAAAAGCTCACGGGGAGCACCGTGGCGCAGTACGAAGTTGCGTAAGATGAAAAACGCAACGTCTCTTGCTGTGGCTGTAGGCAAAGCTGCAGTCTCGGCGTAACGCGTGAGGTGGTCCACGCCGACAATTATCCACCTATTCCCAGAGGTGGTCGAGGGAAGCGGGCCGTATAAGTCGATACCGACGCGGTCGAATGGACGGGCCGGGCAAGGGAGAGGCTGAAGTGTACCGGCCGGGCGTTGAGGTGGAGTCTTGCGCCGCTGACAGGCAGTGCAAGCACGTATGTACTTGCACACAAATGCATACATTCCGCGCCAGTAGAATCGCTGCCGCAAGCGATTGTAGGTCTTGAGAACGCCGGCGTGAGCGCTTTGTGGGTCAGCGTGGAAAGCAGCGCATATGTCCGTGCGCATGTGGCGAGGTACCACTAGAAGCCACCTCCGGCCATCAGACGCGTAATTCCGGCGATAAAGGAGATCGTCGCGAATAGTGAAATGGGCGGCTTGGCGACGCAGAGTTCTTGGGGCGGGATAAGTGGATGTGTCAGTGAGAAAGTCAAGGAGTTGACAAATCCACGCATCCTTGCGTTGCTCCGACGACATGTCTGCAAAGTCAATAGGCGACAAGGGAGCCGAAGAGGCTGACGGAGAAGCCGTGTCAGACGCTAGCGGCGAGCGGGACAGTGCATCAGCGTCCGAGTGTTTGCGGCCGGATCGGTACACAACACGGATGTTGTAATCTTGCAGGCGAAGCGCCCAACGACCGAGGTGTCCCGAGGGATCTTTCAGCGACGAGAGCCAGCAGAGAGCATGATGGTCCGTGACGACGTCGAAAGGGCGGCCATAAAGGTACGGACGAAACTTAGCCAAAGCCCAAATTATAGCGAGGCACTCTTTCTCAGTGACAGAATAGTTACACTCGGCTTTCTTGAGCGTGCGACTCGCGTAGGCAACGACGTATTCTTGGTATCCTGGTGTTTTTTGAGCCAATACCGCACCAAGGCCAACACCACTGGCGTCAGTATGGATCTCCGTAGGCGCATTAGGGTCAAAGTGACGGAGTATCGGTGGCGATGTTAGTAAGCGCCGTAGCGTTCGAAAAGATTCGTCGCATTCTGTTGACCAAGCAGACAGGCCGTTAGAGGCGGTCAGAAGGTTGGTAAGAGGCGCGATGATGGTAGCAAAGTCGCGCACAAATCGACGAAAATACGAGCACAGCCCAATGAAACTTCTAAGCGTTTTCAAGGAATTGGGCTTGGGATATTCGGCTACGGCACGGAGCTTCGCGGGGTCCGGAAGAACTCCCTCCTTGCAGACGACGTGGCCTAGTATCGTCGGCTGGCGTGCAGCAAAGTGGCACTTCTTTATGTTAAGTTGAAGGCCAGCAGAGGTGAGGCACGTGAGAATCGCACGAAGACGAACAAGGTGAGTTGGAAAATCGCGAGAAAAAATGACGATGTCGTCAAGGTAGCAGAGGCAGGTATTCCACTTGTAGCCACGAAGGATGTTATCCATCATCCGTTCGAAAGTAGCTGGGGCGTTGCACAATCCGAACGGCATCACGTTAAACTCATACAGTCCGTCAGTGGTGACAAAAGCCGTCTTAGGTCGGTCAGGGTCGGCCATTGGAACCTGCCAGTAACCCGAGCGCAAATCCAGTGACGAGAAATATTCTGCCCCTTGCAAACAATCGAGAGCATCATCGATGCGGGGCAACGGGTATACATCCTTCCGAGTTATCTTATTGAGGCGGCGGTAGTCAACACAGAATCTGATAGAGCCATCCTTTTTGCGCACAAGTACAACAGGAGAGGACCAGGGGCTCTGGGATGGCTGAATGACACCACGCGTAAGCATATCATCCACTTGTTCGTTGATAATACGCCGTTCTGCCGCTGAAACTCGATATGGTCGTTGGCGTAAGGGCGCATGGGAACCGGTGTCAATGTGGTGTGTGACGCTTGTTGTACGACCTAAAGATGGTTGGGCGCAATCGAAGGAGGAGCGGAAGTCTCGAAGAAGGGCCAGAAGTTCGCTGCGTTGTGTTGACGGTAGATCGGAAGCAATAGAAGGGTGGAAACTGTCTGGACCCGAAGGTTTGGGCACAGGTGATGTCATGGCATTCAGTTCAAGATGGGGTTGGTCCTCTGCAAACTCGAGGGAGCGCAGGAGATCGGCACCTTGAATGTGACCCAAAGATTCTCCACGAAGTAATGTAACGGAGGATGGGAGCCAGTTGGAAACTAACATAGTAGTAGCACCCGATTCAACCGTAAGTACAGCAAACGGCAGTCGTAGGCCGCGACGGCGGAGAAGTACCTCCGATGGGGCAAACAGAACAGTTCCGTCAGGGGCGGCCGTACAGGACAGAGGCACAAGGGTCGACGTTTCAGGGGCAATATCTGTGTCCGCAGCAACCACCAGTTTGTGAGCGTCGGGATGATTATCCACCGAAAGAGAGGTTTGCAATGGCGTAAGGGCCACTTCTGCACGGGAGCAGTCTATGACGGCGCGATGACGTGAAAGGAAGTCCCATCCGAGAATAACGTCGTGGGAGCATGACGGCAGCACGAAAAACTCGATGACATAAAGTTCACCTTGAATAGCGACACGTGCGGTGCAAACAGCTGAAGGCGCAATGCACTGTGAGCTGGCAGTGCGGAGCATTAGTCCCGAGAGCGACGTGGTCACTTTTTTGATCTGGCGGCATAGGTTTTCGCAGATAACCGAAACAGCGGCCCCCGTGTCAATAAGCGCTAATGCGGCGGTTCCTTCAACGTCGACGTCGATAATGTTTTGCGGCGAAATAGATGGAGGCCTTGGGCAGTTCGACGCGCATGCAGCTCTTGCCTCCGGAACTGCAGCGATCAGTTTCCCTCCTCCGTAGGAGGTCGGCGACGCATGGGTGATAGGGAGCGTCGTCGCGGAGATAGGGACCGGCGGTTAGCATAGGCTGGCTGATCGTCAGAGACGTACCTTGGAGGCGACCGGGCAGAGGAAGGAACAGGCCTGCCCATGACGTCAAATGGCGAAGGTGGACATCGGCGACAGTGGCGGGCGACGTGTCCAGCGACACCACAGGCGAAGCAGATGGGCCTATTGTCTGGCGTTCGCCACGCGTCGGGGCGGCGGAGGAACGGAGCCGAAGGTCTCGCGAAGGCGAGCGGCGCAGCATTCGCGGTCGTCGGCCAGGCATGGGTCGGCATCGCAGGTCGAGCATACGGCGCAGGATGTTGAGGGGGTCGAGCCGCGACGGAAGCGTAGGTAAGTGGCGCAGTGACGGGTGGTTGGTGAGTCACAGGCGGGAGGGCCTCAGCAACCTGGGTCCGAATGACGTGTTGAAGGTCCGGAGCCAAAGACTGCGAAGGCTCGTGCGTGAGAGGCAGCAATGAAAGCTGACGCGCTACCTCTTCCCGGATAAAGTCCTTGATGGTAGAGAGCAGCGGCTGTTGATCGGCAGAGTGGGCAGCTAGCTGCAAGCTCGATAGTGTGTCTGGCGTCATGAGGGCTTGGCGGGCGATCGTGCGCTGCCTACGCAACTCGTCAAAGCTTTGACACAAGGAGACGAGTGCCGCGACTGTGGTGGGATTTCTCGCGAGCAGCATCTGAAAAGCGTCGTCCTCGATGCCCTTCAGGATGTGCTTGATTTTCTCGCCCTCTGTCATGGTAGGGTTGACGCGGTTGCAGAGATTCAGCACATCCTCGATGTAGCCCGTGTAATTCTCCCCGGGATGTTGCGCACGTTCACGCAAGCGCTGCTCTGCGCGAAGCTTGCGGGCCGTAGGCCGACCAAAGACGTCCGAAATGGAAGTCTTAAAAACGGACCAAGTGGGTATGTCGGTTTCGTGGTTGCGATACCACAGTTGCGCGATGTCCGCGAGATAAAACATGACGTGACTCAACTTCGATGAATCGTCCCATTTGTTATTGGCGCTGACCCGTTCGTATGTCGACAACCAGTCTTCAACATCGGAGTCACCTGAGCCGTTGAAGATGGGAGGATCCCGCGCACGGTACACGGCGCTGCAGGTGGCAGGCGCTGCCGAAGGGTCAGTCTGTGTCGAGGTGTCGTTGACCATCATGGGTGCAGGAACCGAAGGGAGCGTCCGGGAGCGGAGTTCCAGGTTGGTGCGGGGGACCCACGCAGCCTCCACCAAATGCAAAGCGATTTATTCACGTGTAAACGTCAAGGAATGCGAGAAACGTCAGGCGAACGTCAAGAAGCGGCGAGGCGACCAGCAGCCAAAATCCGGGCAAGCGCAAGCTCGGGGCGCGTGGTTAGCACTGACACTGTGGATTGCTTGCTGACTGCTTCGTCGTCGTCTTGTCTTCTTCATTACAATATATATATATATATATATATATTGCAATGAAGAAGAGTAGCTTACGCCTCAGCGGCATCCCCACCGGCATGAGCACGTGGTTGCTATCCTTGGCCGAACGCTTGTCACTGCTCCCCGTCGTCCTGCGTTCATTGCTAATAAACCACTTAGCAAGTGGTGGAGGTTGCTGGGTTTCGACCACCCTGGAGCTTCGGAGTCGCACTCTGCCCCCCATCATGCCCGACGACGCAAGCGGCACTCCTCCAACTCCTCCACCGGTGCCGCCCACCCTGGTTTGTGCCGGAGCCTTGCGTATGCGAGATCCCCCTACCTTCTCTGGCACAGATGAAAAGGACATTGAAGATTGGATCTCCTCATACGAGCGAGTGAGTGCCCATAACCATGGGGACTATGCTACCAAGGTGAACCGTCGCGTTCTATCTGTCGGACGTTGCGAAACTATGGTTTTTAAACCATGAAGGCGACCTCACTACGTGGTTGGTATTCAAGACCATGTTTACCCAAGTTTTCGGTCGGCCAGCAGTAAAAAAGCTCCGTGCAGAACACAGTTTGCGTCCACGATTTCAAGAGATCGGAGAGAATTTCACGAGCTACATTCAGGACGTTGTCGACCTTTGCAAACGGGTGAACGCGTCGATGTCAGAGGAGGAGAAGATCAAACATATCATGAAGGGCATTTTGATGTGTGGTGCGCGACAGTGATATTTGTGGTGTGCGACAAGGTGCGGTGAATTTCAAACAAGAAGCAGACGACAAGGAGAGCGCGCGCCGCTCTACCGCGCCGCGCCGAAAACGACGACGGCGAAGACCGTCCGGCGCGTGAACACGCGGCACAAGAAAAGAAATCAAAAGAAAAAAGCCAATCCAATCACAAAGGAACACGGAGCCTCGAGCAGCCAATGAGAAGTCGACGAATCGACCAGAGCAGCAAAAAAAGGAGCCGCGCTGGCAGTAAGGGGAGGAGTTCCAGAAGCGGCACCATGACAAGGTCGGCCACCGGATCGGGAGTTGAAGACGGCCGTCGGGTTCCGGACCCGAGCCACCAGGACTTCACCCGGCCGGGGCCTCCTGCCAACCCGTTCCTGGGCGCCGCCACTCCATCCGTTCGAGAACTGCTGCCCGAGGCCGGCAAGCGTCTGCGCCCGTGGGCAGAACGAGAGCTGTCGGGCTACGGGCCCGAGCTCCACGACCAGCTGCCCGGCCAGAACGCCGCCGCCCTCAACCCCTGCTGCCAAGCCGCCTGCCTTCCCGGGCATCGCCACCCTGCCCGATAGTCAACGGCTGCTGCCCGAGGCCGGTGAGCGTCTGCGTCCGTGGGCAGAACGTGAGCTGACGGGCTACGAGCCCGAGTGCCACGATCAGCTGCCCGACCAGAACGTCACCACCGTCGGTCCGTGCTGCCGAGCTGCCTGACTTCTTCCTCTGAGCCAGAGCTGCCACGCTCTGGTAGCCGGTCCGATACAGCGACCTTTGGTGAGACCAACAACGCTTCTCTCGTCGTCTCCGTTTCGCCGCGTCGAGACTGTAGTGCATACGCACACCCGCAGCCTGCCCGAACTTGCCTCATAACATTAGCGTTCCAGCTACGTTTTTTCATGTTATCTTTGCGTGTTTGTTTTTGTGGGTTAATTTTCGTTTCTAGTTTCATTAAAAGTTTATGTGTGTTTCCCGACAAACGGCTTTGTCCCCAATTGGGTGTTTTGTCTCCGATTGGGCTTTCCCCTTAATGGGGTTGTCCCCCAATCCAAGAACCTTCTCATCACAAATTGGCGTCCGTGCGACAGGACAAAGCCGTTTGTTTGGATTCTCTTGCTAATTCTAACAGTTTAAAAACATGGCTAGCACGCGAGAGCTGTTAGCTTTAGCGGAACGCATGGGGCTTGAGGGAGCAGAGCTAAAAGCGTGGTTCGCGGAGCGGCAGGCGCGAGCGCGAGAAGAACGCGCTGCGGAGCGAGAAGCGAAAAGAGAACAGATTGAGCGCGAGGCACGTATTTTGCAGTTGCGTCTGAGGGTCGCGGAGGCGGAACGGGCACGCTCCCTGAGAGAGATTCGCGAGCTGGAGTCCTATGCAAGCTCTATTGAGCAAACATTTGACGCAGGCTCCAGACTCAGCAGTTCGAAATATCTGTCTAACGATTGCCCCGAACGCCGTCGCGGCCTTCCGTTCGAAAAAGGCGCGCAACCAGGGGGCATCCGAGAATTAAACAAGGAAAAGACCAGCGTAGGTGCCGACATTAACCTCAAGGAGGCTGAGGACAGCGCGGGGAGCAGGCAGCAGGCAACTACTAATGAAATCGAGGCACCCATGCACATCTGTGCTGAGAAAAGCACATTCGATAAAGAGGCTCAGATGCCTTCAAAAAGCCCAACGGAATGGGCAACGGTGCGCATTGGCAGTGACCTCGAAGAGGACACCACCAGCAAATGGGTACGCTTGCGAACGAGTTCAGTTGAAAGCACATCGCATAAAGAGGCACAGAGACCTCTAGAAATCCCGACTAATTGGGAAAAAGTTCGCAAAGCCAATGGCCTCGAAGAGTGCGAGGTGAGCGATGAAATGCTCCCCCACTCTTCCGGTGTACCACTTGCGGTGGTGATAAGTGGCCTTGATAGGTTTGAGGACCACTCGAATAGCTCACCTCCAGTGAAGATAAGTTCCCCTGCCTGCATCCTCGAAGGCCACATAGGCCAATGCAAAATGTACATGAGTACATATGTTTTCAGCAACTGTACTAGTACAGAAGTAGTCAGTAGAAAGACAACGAATGCAAAGGATCAAACAAATGAATTGAGAGAAAATCCACATGGCAGGGCAGCGTATACTAATAACGCGCTCATGGGAAGTGTGCAGGATTGCATGCCAGGAGGGATGTTCGACAAATCATGGTTTATTTCTTCCCGAGGGCGCGCTACGGACATGTCGGAAGCTTATCTGGGAGATTGTAACGACGATGCATCGCCTACGCATTCATCAGTGAGTGGTGACGGGGCGGATTGGTCTTCTTTGGTGTCGGCTGAAGCAGAAAGCATTTCTTCAGGGATGCTGAGTGAATGCTTGTGCAACCAGTCAAAGCGACACGTCAGCATCGCTGGAGTGGTCTTTGCGAGATATGTGTCTCAGTTCACGTATGCAGCACATATTTCGTTTCATGCCAGGCACTCCCAGTCTGTGACTTTCGAGCCAATGAAGCCGCTCAGTCAGATAAATCAGGGTATCACAGGGACGCACTTCCCAAGACTGAACAGGGTGGTTCCAGGGCGGTCGTCCCAAACGCAAAAGAGACGCGCGGTTCGTCTCATCTGGGACGGGATCACTTAAGTAGCTGATAAATAGCCGGTTGCCCACTCAAGGTCTTTGACTCTGCACCGAATAGAAACATTTAAGTGTATTGTTATTTTGTTTGTGCCTGTGTTACAGAAACTCATGATTGTTAGGCGTTGCATGCCCTGTGAACCTTCTTTGGGACATGAAAGTGCTATGTGTTTGAACCAAGATTAAGTGAACTTTTAGTGATAGCTGTGTGAACTTGTCGCGCACAACCGGCAGTTTTTCCGGTGGAAAAACTTTCCCAAAAAGGGGCTTATGTGATGTGTGGTACGCGACAGTGATATTTGTGGTGTGCGACAAGGTGCGGTGAATTTCAAACAAGAAGCAGACGACAAGGAGAGCGCGCGCCGCTCTACCGCGCCGCGCCGAAAACGACGACGCCGAAGACCGTCCGGCGCGTGAACACGCGGCACAAGAAAAGAAATCAAAAGAAAAAAGCCAATCCAATCACAAAGGAACACGGAGCCTCGAGCAGCCAATGAGAAGTCGACGAATCGACCAGAGCAGCAGAAAAAGGAGCCGCGCTGGCAGTGAGGGGAGGAGTTCCAGAAGCGGCACCAGGACAAGGTCGGCCACCGGATCGGGAGTTGAAGACGGCCGTCGGGTTCCGGACCCGAGCCACCAGGACTTCACCCGGCCGGGGCCTCCTGCCAACCCGTTCCTGGGCGCCGCCACTCCATCCGTTCGAGAACTGCTGCCCGAGGCCGGCAAGTGTCTGCGCCCGTGGGCAGAACGAGAGCTGTCGGGCTACGGGCCCGAGCTCCACGACCAGCTGCCCGGCCAGAACGCCGCCGCCCTCAACCCCTGCTGCCAAGCCGCCTGCCTTCCCGGGCATCGCCACCCTGCCCGATAGTCAACTGCTGCTGCCCGAGGCCGGTGAGCGTCTGCGTCCGTGGGCAGAACGTGAGCTGACGGGCTACGAGCCCGAGTGCCACGATCAGCTGCCCGACCAGAACGTCACCACCGTCGGTCCGTGCTGCCGAGCTGCCTGTCTTCTTCCTCTGAGCCAGAGCTGCCACGCTCTGGTAGCCGGTCCGATACAGCGACCTTTGGTGAGACCAACAACGCTTCTCTCGTCGTCTCCGTTTCGCCGCGTCGAGACTGTAGTGCATACGCACACCCGCAGCCTGCCCGAACTTGCCTCATAACATTAGCGTTCCAGCTACGTTTTTTCATGTTATCTTTTTGTGTTTGTTTTTATGGGTTAATTTTCGTTTCTAGTTTCATTAAAAGTTTGTGTGTGTTTCCCGACAAACGGCTTTGTCCTCGATTGGGTTCTGGGAGGCTTCGCCTCAGAGAACCGCCAGAAAATATTAGACAAAAGAACCTGCTCATCACAGGCATTGAAGACGACGTGTTCCAAATGTTATTATCAAAGAGTCCTCGCACTGTCGTCGAAGTGATAGAATTGTGCGAGATTTACGACGAGTTGCGCAGGCAATGGCTGCGCACCCGACGTCCCCCTGCGCCCGCGGACTCTCTGTCCAGCCTTGGAGTTGGCGACGACCATGCTCCTCTCTTACTCAAGATTCAGGAATTCGTTCAAGCAGAGGTCGCTCGCCAGCTATCATTGATGTCTTGCGTCCCGGAACCACCACCCGCTTTGGCGCCTACGTTCCGCGACTACATCCAGAAGCAAGTTTCCCAAGCAATTCCTCCATCCTGTAATCCGACGCCACTCACTGCACCTCTCACGTACGCAGAAGAAGTAGCCCGGCCTCGTCCACAAACGCTCTCGCCGCCCCCTATGCATCGACCACCGACCTTTTCACCGCCACCTATGCCGCTACCAGACCGACGGCATTTTGCGACTTCTCAGCCACGAGTCGGAACTTATCCCCAACAATGGCGCACCTTCGATGACCGTCCAATATGTTTTGCTTGTGGTGCTGCTGGCCATGTGGCGCGCCATTGCCGTCGTCGCATGCTTCCATTTCCGAACATCTGGCGAGCGCCACCTTTCCCCGCTCAGTTTTCCTCTTCGCCTTCCAGCCTTCCTCCCTCTTCCTTTTGCCCTGATCGCCCACCCGCGTCTACCCGCCGCTCACCGTCTCCACGTCGTCGCTCGCTTTCTGCGATGCGTCGCCGTACCGGACCCGCCGAGCAGGAAAACTGATGGCCGCAGTTCCCACGATTTCTTTATTTATTTATGTATTACAAAAACCCGCATTCGCTCCAAGAGCATTACAGCAGGGGGGGGGGGGGGGGATATAGACGTATTTATACATTTGTGGATGCAAACATTAAACACAGTGTCACACAAGCGAAACAAGGCTTTACAAGTAGGTAAACAAAGGCACTAGATCGCTGGTATCTCGGTATGATACCCGTATAAAACAAAACAAGTACATAAGTACAGTACAGAAAACAAAACAAGTACAAGATCAGGTAAAAGCAGCGCTATAGAGCTTGAACACACTTATAAAACTGAGAATTAGATGCGATGCTTACAACGTTTTCAGGAAGCCTGTTCCACTCAGATGCCGTTCGTCGAAAAAATGAATACTTCAGCAAATTGCCTCTGGAAGTTGTCTCCCGAACTTTAAAAGCATGGTTGCGGCGATTCGAAATGTAATGTGGTGCGAGCATGTAGTTCGTTTTGTCTATGCCAGAGCGCCCATGGAAAATATTATGAAAGAACTTCAGCCTAAGATACCGTCTACGATCGCTCAAAGTCTGCAGTTGCAATCTGGTCTTCATAGCGGTGACGCTACTTGTGCGGCGTTAGTCACCGACTATGTACCTGGCTGCTCGATTTTGTACGCGCTCCAGCAAATATATCATGTTCTGTTGATAAGGATCCCAGAGTACACTCGCGTAGTCGAGAATAGGACGAACGTATGACGTGTACAGGACCTTTTTCACGCCTTCAGGGCACGCAAGGAAAGCGCGATCGAGCCAAAAATGCAAGGGTTCTGTTGGCTTTATTTGTGGTTTTTATTATGTGTTCATTCCATGACAGGGTATCCGTAAAGTATACACTAAGGTACTTGGCCTCCTTTACATGCGGTAAACTGACATTGTTGATAACATAGGAGCTTGGAGAGTCTAGCTTCTTTCTCGAGAAACGAATGTAATTGCATTTCGTTGTGTTTAGAGCCATGCGCCGGGTACTACACCATTCAGAAATTTTATTCAGATCAGATTGAAGAATTTCGATATCAGCTGGAGTGTCAATTGAGCGATAAACAACGCAGTCATCTGCAGACAACCGTATTTCCGAAGTGATTCCTTCTGATATGTCATTGATGAAGATTAAGTACATCAAGGGGCCTAACATCGATCCTTGCGGTACGCCAGACGTGACAGGAACTGATGATGATTTCGAACCTTTGACAATGGTAAGCTGACTACGAGAAGAAAGGTAGCTTTCCAGCCATTTAAACACATTTTCAGGAAGACCAAGGTGGGCTAGCTTGTAGGATAAGCAACAATGACTGACTTGTTCGAACGCTTTTCTGAAGTCTAAGAACACGCAATCCACCACGGATCCTTTATCAATCGCGGACACAAGGTGGAAATGGAATTCAACCAGTTGTGCCTCACAGGAGAAGCCCTGGCGAAATCCATGCTGGTTCTGGAAAAAATAGCTGTGCTCACTGAGATGTTTAGCTATGTTGCTATACAAAATATGCTCCAATATTTTTGATGCTTCGCATAACAGAGAAATTGGGCAGTAATGTTCAACATTATTTTTAGATCCTTCTTTATGAACCGGTACAACGTTTGCAACTTTCCATTGGTCTGGAACTGTTCCCATTTTCAGTGAAAGCGTGAACAGACGATAGAGAAGGCGACTCATGGGGCGTGCACATTCCTTCAAAACGCGGTTAGGTATCATGTCTGGCCCGTTTGCTTTGCTGGGCTTTATGGCGATCAGGAGGTGGAAGATTCCTTCTTCAGAGAGCGAAATTGCGTCCATCGATTGCATTACTTGGTGAACATCTGGCAAACTGGCACTATCTCCGGGCGAGTCTGCCCGAAACACTGATTTGAAGTAATTATTTAGGACGACAGCTTTGTGTTCATTGTCCGTAATAGTTCCGTCCACCGTAAGAAGATGCGGTATACCTATATCTTGTTTACGATTACTCTGAATAAATTTCCAAATTGATTTGCTGTTATTTTTTATGGACTCTTCCATACCCTCAAAAAAAGTTTTTTTGGCTTGACGAATTTTGCTCTTGAAAGAATACTGATGTCTGGAAATTTTATTTAGGATGGCAACTGATTTGACCTTGCGAAAACGAACGAATAAGCGGCGCGTTTTATTAATAATGCTGCGAATTTCACACGTCATCCATGGTTTGTCCCTTCGTCTCTTAGAGCTATGTATTTTCGATGGGACGTGTTGCTCAATCAAAGTTAGTACTTTCGATCTCAGGAGCAACCATGCATCGCTGACGTCATGACGACTGCATTTTGCGTCAAACGTGGGGTAAAAAAGGTCTAGCTCATCTCGGATTTTGCCGTAATTGCCTTGATTGTAGAAATACACTTTTCTTTGAGATTGCTTACATTTAAGCCGATGCAGATACTTGAGAGAAGATATAACTATTTTGTGGTCGCTTATGCCAGGCACACATGTAGTATCATTTACAATGGTGGATTCATTTCTGAATAGAAGGTCCAGAACGCTGGATGAGCCTGAGCACACCCTTGTCGGCTCTAACACATGCTGCGATAGGTTTAAGCCGTTTTCGAAGCTTCCCAGGGCGTCGTGCTATGCTGAGTGCGCGAAAAATTTGGGTTCTTCACGATTCCAGAGTACATCCGGAACATTGAAGTCACCTCCTAGCAGTATAATATCATTTTGTGTCGCCATAAGTTCTTCATACAGGTTTACTATGGGCTCAGCGTTCACACCGGGTGGTCTGTAAAATGATCCTATTGTAAGCGTTCGTCCGGCTGACAGCGAAATCTTGCACAGTGCGACTTCACATGTTCGACATGAATTTTGTATAGGCCAACTTGGTAAGTCATTTCCAACTAGCACGAAAACACCCCCACCATGCGTGTTTCTGTCAGTTCTGTACACAGTGTATCCCAAAGGAAAGACGTAGGCATCTGGCACAGAATCATCGAGGCAAGACTAGGTACCAATGATGATGTTAGGGCAATACAATGATGTAACAAAAGCGAAATCATCAACTTTATTTTTGACACTGCGGCTATTTATCACCATCGCTGTTAGGTCAGCATCAGTGCAATTTCGGAGCTTCTTGGGCCCTTCTAGCTACGAGTTGCAGTGTACTACTTCTTTGCTATCTGTATCATATCTGTACGTCTTATTGTCAATGGAAAGACGGTTGAAACGAAGCTTAAAAGGGCGCTTTTGTTGTTTGGCGTATGCAATAAGTTGTTTTCTTTCCGCACGCACACGTGGCGAGAAATCTTCACTGATAGCATAACCAATATCTTTCAGCTTGCGACCCTGCGCCAAGATATTTTGCTTGGTTTTGTAGGAAGAGAAGGAAGCAATAAGCGGACGTGGTTTGCTCGTATTGAAACGTCCTACGCGGTGCGCACGCTCTATGTCGCGATCATTTAGTCGCACACCGAGAACATCGTCACATACCTTGCGTATTTGCGCCTCAGACTGGTCCCACGTCTCGTGTTCAGTGTTAGCAATACCATACACGACAAGATTACAATGTCTAAGATTACAACGTCTACTGCGATTTTCTAGATCATCACAGCACCTATTCAGGTTTGACAGTTCTGTTGTCATGGACATAAAGCAAGACTGAACCAGTTTCACGTCCGATTTAACGGTCTTTAGCGACAACTCCTCTTCTATTGCACATTGTTTAGTGGTCATAGTATCTAGTTTCTGCTCAAGTTCGGCCTGCTTGCCGTGCATAGCGGCGACCTCGGTTAGCAGCTGCTGCTGTTTTATCTCAAGGGACGAAATAACATCGACAGCTTTCATAAGTTTTTCAATCTGCTCATCTGTCAGTGGTCCAGGGTTTAGCTCTACATCACCTGATAAAAGCAGGAGTAAACGTGTGACAGAAAGTTCAGCAAAAGAACAAGCAAACCGAATACTTTCAAGGCAGCAAGAAAAGAGAATCAAGGGGGATGGAGCCGACAGCAGACGACGTCTCCGCATTAGGAACGGTATGGTATGATACAGCAACCTGAAGAAGAACGAAGCATAAGCGCATGCTGCTCGCGTCGGCACCGAGTCCCACTGGAGAAAGGCGGCTCAGCTGCTTTTGTAGTTGGTCAGCCGGTGCTGCCCTCTGACCGTCGAGACTGTTCCGCGCTGTCAGGCACGGCGTGGCAGGTAAGTCCAAAACTTGATGTGCTCTTTCCATTCGTGGCCCTTGCTCAGCAGACGGGGCTGCAGCCAGGCACCAGCGGTCATCTTGGGCGGGTAGCGGTGATCCAAGAGCGATCGTTACTGCGATCTGAAGAAGAACGAAGCGTAAGCGCAAGCTGCTCGCGTCGGCACCGAGTCCCGTACTCGGTGCCGACGCGACTCTTAACCGTACTCTTGGTGATATGTTCTCAATGTACGTCGCCTCTGATTATTCAAATTGGGACTAAGTTCTCCCTTTCGTGACGTATGCGTACAATACTGCGGCCCAAGCAACTACTAGAATTTCCCCGTACTTTCTCTTATACGGACGAGAACCATCTAATACATTCGATACAATTCTTTGATATAAATCTGATGCGTCTGAAAGCACTTCGCTGTCCGAAGCAGCTCGACATGCTGAGGAATGCCGCCAGCTTGCCCGCTCTTTTTCCACCAAGGACCAGTGGCAGCAGCAATCCCATCAACCTGCTGACCGTTCTCCACCAACTTTTTCCCCTGGCTCTCTGGTCTTGATTCGGGTACCCGCTACCACACCCGGCCACTCCGCAAAACTTGTCCCGAAATACCTCGGACCCTACCGCGTTCTGGAGCAAACGTCCTCGGTCAATTACCTCGTGGAGCCCCTCACGCCATCGACAGACCTGCGCCATCGCGGCGGCGAACTTGTCCACGTCTGCCGCATTAAGCGGTACTACGACCCAGTAGTAGTGCCTTCGCCTTAAGCTGCCAGGATGGCGCCTTTTTCGGCGGAGGGTGATTCTAATGAAGAAGAGCAGCTAGCGCCTCAGCGGCATCGCCACCGGCATGAGCTCGTGGTTGCTGTCCTTGGCCGAACGCTTGTGACTGCTCCCCGTTCGCCTGCGTTCATTGCTAATAAACCTCTTAGCAATATATATATATATATATATATATATATATATATATATATTAAAGAACCTCACACGTGGTCAATCAGAAATACCGACTCGCCGCGGTAGCTCAGTGAACACGGTTTAGCGGGTTCAACCCGCAATGCTGGACTGCAAGAACAGTCGTGCACCGTGCAATGCGTGCACGTTAAATCCACGTGGTCAAAATTAACCCGGACCCCTCAAGTGCGGCGTGCCTCATTATCACATTCCGATTTTAACGTGAAACGCCAAAATATATTGAACTCAGTTCTTTTTCCTGAAATGTGAAATAAACATTACAGCCCTTTTTGTTTCGAACATCATATGAAAGTCCTCATTCTACATTGACTGCAAGTGAGTACAATGTGTCTATGCCAAATCAGTCTAATACGCATGAATTTCTATGATATATAGTAAACATACTATGTAGTATAAAAACGTTTATCATGAAGAAAATGTTCATTATATCGGGTTCTTTTTTAAAATACTCTAAACCTTTGACCAACTCATACAGAAAGCGCGATAGGACACAGAATAAATTTCGAAATGTCGTGAGTGAACACATACATGTACAATAGGAAAAGAATATCAGAAAAAAATACACCAGTACACATAGTTACAATATGCAAAAAAATGGTCAACAGGAAAATCAGTCCACGGATTGCAACACACGACATCTTGTCAGAAAAGAAAGTCATGTTATCATGTACCAGATGCCTCAGTTTTTGCAGCATTTCATAGGATGACTAGAAAGACATCACTTTTCTGGAAAGAACTCGAAGTATAACTCGACAGTTTTGACAAACTCGTCTATGGTTTTAGAACATCCCTTGGCAGCCTTTTCCACATTTCGACAGCTGACGGGAAAAAATGAATGTTCGCCAGTGTTACATTTTGATGTGTAAGGTCTAATAAATTTCTCGTGATTGCTTGGGCTCTAATGTCGGAAGGGGGCTTTATGTAACCATCTTTATGTCTTTACAACAACCTATAGAATTAAAAAAATTGCCTGTGTCAGATACCGCAATCATATTCTTTGTGCTACGTTACTTGAAGAGGTGGACATCACTTGCACGAGAAATCAAAAGGCATAATGGTCTAACAGAATTTTACTATTTACGCTTTCAGCTAAATAATTTACGGTACATATTGAACTTTACAACTTTTAAGCGGTTCGACTTGGAACACATACTGAGGCTGACACAACTTTCGGGACATTGATTTTCGATGTGTTCAACGAAATAACGGGAGTTCCAGTTACTTTCCTGATCCAGTGCTCAAAACGGCGCTTAGTTAAAATGTCGTGTGAGTAACTGCGCATTGTTGCCACCTGTTTTTCCGGCGCATATATCGAAACCGGCACTATGCTAAGAATTTGTTCTGATTGCATGTGCCTTGTAAACTCACGGGCTACTATTCATACTGTACTTAACAGTAATCAGTTAGGAACTTTCTTAGCGAAGTTTTGTGAATTAGTCCAATACGCATCTCCATTTTTGGCTAAGTAATGTCCGCCTCTTCGGGAAATCTAGCTCGAGGATTAAAATTGTGCTGGATGCCAAATGCGAGTATTATAAAATGATGTATGGCCTTTAAAAAAAAACGCAAGTTGTACTACTGTGCTGGAATACCTAGCACAGGTAACATATGTGGGATGGAATTTTTCAGAGCCATCATTTTTAACATTAACCACCAAGCAACCTATATCGGTAGCTTATTAGCTATTGCGATGCGGAGTTTGAGTTCGCGGCTGCGATTCCGGCCACGCAGGCGGCATTTATATGGAGACGAAATGCAAAAATGCCCGTGCACCTAAGTTGTTGGGCACGTCTCAAACCCTCGCGTCAAACTCTCCGCCCCCCCCCCCCCCCCCAGTGCGTTGGCACTAAACTTAAAGGAAAGTGGGGAGAACGCATTCCTACTAGGATATCATAACGGGTGTAGAGCCAATGAGCAATAAATGAACAGGGTGTTTTCAAGTACTACCTAAAGCGCATATTTTCGTGGTAAACAGACCAGTTGGCAAAATAAATTGCGGGCATGGTACCTCCTGGTGTCATAAGGTCCGGTCGTGAGCGCAGACGCTCCTGGCATAGAGTGTTACCGTAAAAACCGAAATATAGGTCGAACTTTTTTTCAAAAAACCATTGCGAAAAGTCGACCCTCGTCTTATATACCGGACATTGGCGGAAAAACTAGGGAAGTCTTGCAACAATGGGCAGATGAAGTAAACAGCCGCCATCGCATTCAGGCTGCTTTTTCACATTTTGTTTCAAAATGAGCGGAAGCCGACGGCAATTCACCGTCGCCTTCAAGAAAAAACACCGCATATCCACGGGTTGAATGATGATGAGTGGGCGAAGCTCTGGAGGGAATCATCGGTATACCGTGAATCTTCCGTGTAATTCGCCCAGTCTCGCCGCACTAAATCGAAGGATTGACTTCCACCAATGACACGCGCCATATGTGATGTCATTCCTATTTTATAACAGCGCCCTTCATTATAATTGCACCATCTCCCGCTTAAGGGGACGCTAGCACAAACGCGTTAGAAACGTGCCGTACTCTCTAGTAAGGGGGAGAGGCCACAGCGTCTGCGCAGCCGTTTACACATGCCGGAACGTGCACCGCGTTTGCCGACGCCATCACATGACTGCTGAGAGAGTATAACCCTCGTATTCATAAACGCTCCTCGACTTGAACTTGACTTGACACCGCCTTCAACGCGTTTCGAACGCGCTGCCCTAGGCGGTGGCAAGTCAAGTTCAAGTCGAGGAGCGTTTATGAATACGGGGGTAAGGCGGAGAGGCCACAGCGTCTTACACCAGCTTCTTACACGGGCCGTAACGCGCTAGCACAAACGCGTTAGAAACGCGCAGTCTTTCGTGAATGTTGGGTATTTATTGTCATCGTGGTGCGCGTGTCCATGTGCGCTTCCTGGCGTAGTGGTTAGCGCCGCGCGTTCGCAAGCGAGGGGTCCCTGGTTCGATTCCGCGCTACAGACATAACTTTCGGAATTTTTTTTTCATAAAAGTAGACGTGGCTACCTACTACGACACGACTGCTACTACTACTACATACTACAGAGGAGGGACAAACCCACACCCTAAGGAGCTTCGCCCCTAAAAGGCGATTGAGTACGCGGAAGCCCACGGCAACTCGCCGTGGGCTTCGTATCGTGCGACCATCGACCCGCGTGTTTGTCAGCCCCTTATCATCATGGCACGGATCAGAATTTAAATAAATACTGTCACCATTGTGCAACCGGCTGAGTCGCACTTGTTTAGAGGTAAGGGTGTCTTTCGGGGCTTTTGCCATTGAAAAAAAATTTTTTTTTTTCATTTTTAGAATTGGTTAGTTAGGTGGCCGACCTATATTCCGGTTTGACCTATAGTCCGGTTTCTACGGTAATTTTAAAATGATTTGAATGCCTTCCATATAATGACAGGCCCTGTGCCCTTGCAGTGGGTGCTGATGGTCACATGATCAATGATCCTCATGGGTCTCAACTTGCGCTATAGTTTCATTCCGCGCAGGATGCCTGAAATGGTCTACAGGCGCATATGATGCGGTGGTGGCTGCCAGGCCGGAATTTCTCAACCTACCGTGCGGTCATCACCGCTATGACTGACATGGTAACAATTGCTCGCTTTGGGAAGGTTATAATGAGGCGACGTTGCTGTTCCGTTAAGCCTCTTTTCCCCAGTCCAGGAAGAGTTAGGGGCGCGCATTGCAATTACACTAGGGACAAGAAGATGTAAATAACAATTTAGGATGAGGGGAAAAACCGTTAATAATAATAAAAGCATTTTGGTATATACATGTATACAGGTGGGCAGGTTCTGGCACATCCGACATACTTTAAACTTCATACGAAAAGTTCTTGGGTCAGGCGGGTTCTGAAACTCCCTTTCTTGCACTCGCACTCATTTGCAGTGCTCGATTGCGTTTTATCAGGCGCTTGATAAGCCTCCCTGTAATTAAAAGATGAAAAAGATGGCATACACATCACTAAGAAAAATAAAGGAAAAACAAACCACCACCTAAACGAAAGATAGAAAAAAATACGTGCAATGGGATTCCAACTCATCATGATTTGTCGGTTCTATCATCTCTGCCTTTGTTTTGCGGACGATCATGACGTCGATCCTCGCGGTGTTATGTCGACGGTGGCCTTTCGAGCGGGCCCGCGCACGCCATCGCGACGCCCCGGACGTCGCTCCTCGATTCCTTCGACTATGTCCTCCGCCTATAGTACACCAGCCACAAGCTGGCGCGCAAACGTAATGCATCGTTCTTCGTACACTTACGCCTGGCGGCACCGGGGCGAGCACGTACACGCGACCCCGCTGCTCGGCAAGGGGCAAAGGTGCGTCGCGTGCTTCTCGTGAAGTCCACGCGGGAACATACCGTTCGGCGCCAGTCCGAATCTATAAAAATATTGCGGGAATCTGCCGTGCCCGTGATGACATGCACCAGTGGTTTTAGAAGAAACACGGGTGCCTCTGATATTTGGGACACACTTGCAAGCCTCGCTGTCGGCATTGTTTGTTCGCCAGCTCGGACACCAGTCTCTGTCAATCTGCTTGTAGAACTTGCTTCTGATGGAGGCTCTCGCCTGCCTCGGTAGCCCTCACTTCACCACGCTCGCCGCCGCCTCTTCCGCCAGCTCTTTTCCGAACACTTGTGCGGTGGCGGCACACGTGGTACAGGTCTATTGTATCTTCTCTGAGAGCCGCCTAAGAGCTTTTTTGATCTGCACCACTCGCGCGTCCCTGGCCGCGATCGTGGACAGGAGTGGCGGGCTGTCTGAGTGTACATTTACTTTTGCTCTTATTTGCGTGGTGGCCATGTGGTTCAATGCTTCCTGTAATAGAGTAGCTTCGGCGCCGCCGCTGGCCTGTTCCATTTTATGTTTACGTACTTCCTCTATGCTCTTCTTCGGTCCCCGAAATACAGATGCAGCCCCCAAGGAAAGCTCGACCCATCCGTGTATACGTGCCTCGCCTGTTCTGCAGACTTGCACGCAGTCTCTCGAACCGTTAATTTTAATGCGAAATTGTTATAGGGCTCATTAGGCGAAAAATCCGACGTAGTCGGCGTTGGCCTTACCACGATGGTCCAAATAGGTGACCCCTGCAGGCTTCCCAAAGTTGGCTCTGCTGACACTTCACCCGAGTTTGATCTATAGACCACTGATCACTTTGCGAGAAACGACCTGAGCAGGCAGAACACATTCCGCGGACACCCGTGCCATTGCAAGAACTGCAGCACCAAAGATTTCCACACGGAGAAAAATGCGCCCTTGAAGTCTTCTTCTTTCTGGGGTTTTACGTGCCAAACCCAAAGTCAATTCCGATTAGAACGAACGCCATTTTGGGCCTCTTCAGGTCCGCCAGCTTTTGAGGCAAGCCGTATAGGGCCATGACAGCGAAACTTCCATGAGCAAATCTTAATTGGTTGTCGTGTGATAGGTGCCTGGAACATCGGAAAAGATAAAGCCGTGAATTTATTAGTCTTTCTGGAATTTTGCCAACGAGCAAGTTTATGACAATAGGCCTGTATGGTGCTGTGTCCTCCAGTGGTATACTGGCTTTCGGAATGAACACCACCCTCCTCTTCCAGTGCTTGCGAAATTATCCCAATTTGAGTGCCGAATTGAAAACGAACCGCAAAAACCATGGATGCTATTCAAACCGTAATTTTAACATTAGAAGTGTTATGCCGTCAAGGCCCGGCATCGATCCCACTCTCCCTAGTGACAAGGCGTGTTGTACCGCCACTATATCGAATGGCCTGTCATATCTTTTCCTTACGGCCGGGGCGCTCGCCACCACTCCGATTTCTTTGTGCAGTGGCATGTCAGTGCCTTCGTTATCGCGAGACACTTGCATCCGCAGCACAAGTCCTACCGGCTGCAGCATGGATCAATGAATGCGAGGAGCGCCCCCTTTGAGACGGGGCGGTGGGTTGCGCCACCAAGCACATTGTTATATTGCCTAATGTCCTACATGTCATCAAAGAATAATTTCGATTGCCAAACTTTCTGAGCCCCTATTTGGAACTTTGTTTTTGTACGTCTCCGTTGTTTGTCGTTTCTTCCAATCGCCTCTTTCTAATCTCTATTGTGGACATGTTAACTTCCTGCCTTCTCTCGCTCAACCCACGGGCTTCAAGCAGCCCAGAAGTGCCTAAATCGACCGCTGGGAAGATATTTTCCCATTCTAATGGACCATGCTCCATCGTTTCCCTAGCTTGTTTTTGTTCCCCAATGAAATGGCGCAACCAACCCTAGCTTTAACGAAGCTAGCGCATGTATCTTCTTTATTGCATCTCGCTTTATAAGTGCGCGTTCTAAGGCATCTCGCTTCGAAAAATAAAGAGCTTCCCTTTGAGTTATGGTAAATTGTTGCTTTCCACATTTCATTTTTTCCTCGTGAGTAGTTACTCATAGAAGGTTTCTTTTCCATTGCAACCACCCATGAGATCGTCTCAGGCTCTGTGACTTTGCGCTTGACATTTTTTGTTGCCATGTTACTTACTATTCCGGTCGCGTACTTGCTGGTAAGCTTCCTAGTTCTTTTCCTCCACTCTGAATCGCTGTTATTCTTCTACAAATATCTGAACACTCTCCTAGCCCATTTACTTTCTTCCATATTCCTTAGTCGTTGTTCATAATCAATTTTACTCTGCGCTTACCTTACTTCAAAATTTGTGCAGCTCACATCACCCTGCACAGCTTCATTTGTAGTCTTCCTGTGAGCGCGTCCCACTGACCTGTGGTTGCCATCAAGTCCTGATTGTACCCCTGACTTCAAGCAAACAGCCGCATTTCCAAATGTAAGTCCTGGAACAATTACACCTTTCCCCATACCCCGGAGGACCTCGTGCGTATTGTATCCCCATAGCGCTCTGTGTTTCATTATGGCTGCATTTCTCTTACCTTTTGCTATTATGTTTTACCTGTGTCTTCAGATATCTATCACCTTCGTTTATCCATACACCAAGGTATTTGTATTCTTTTAGCCGAGGTATTTCCTGGCCCTGTATCAGCACTGCCTGTTCACTGTTTTCATTTAATACCATAAAACCTGTTTTTAACGATAAACCTTAACCCTAAATTCTCACATTCTTCTCCATACATATCGGCCAGACGCTGCTTATCATTTTGCTTGTTATTAAGCAACATAATGTCATCTACATAGAATAAACTTGGAAGCTGCTACTCCACTATTGTGCCGGCTTGTTTGTATGAGAGGTTAAACCCGATATTGATTCCTTCCTAGCGCCCTTTCTATCCTTAACATATACATCATAAACAGCAGTGGGGATAAAGGGTAGTACCCCTGTCTCAGTCTCTTGTTGATAGCAACTTTATCCTCGCTCCTCCTCCAATCTCATTCAACGCAAACGGTATTTTCTTGGTAAATATCCATCAAAACCTGTATATAGTCGTTGCCAATACCTTCCCCTTCCAGAATATCCCACAACGTGTTGCGGTTTACGTTATCGCAAACTCCGGTAATGCCTGAAGAAGCCACCTATACGGGCTCTCCTTTCTTCTCTAGATATTTCAATACAGGACAATTAAGTTATCATCCAGACGCCTACCAATTCTGAAGCCATTCTGAAGTTCTAGAAATATGCCATTATTATCTGCCCATGCTTGCACCTCCAATTTAATCGCCTGCATTGCTACCCTGTATATCACCGATGTAATGGCCAACGGTCTATATGAGTGAATTCTATCTCCCCCCCCCCTCCCTTACCTTTATAAATGAAAATAATTTTACTTTGTCGCCAACTGTCTGGTATTCACCTATCTTCTAAGGTTTTTCTACTGCTTTCAACAGAGCTTCCTTACTTTTTGGTCCTAGTTCATTTATCAGCCTAACAGGAACCTCGTCTAGGCCCGTGGCTGTTTGCTTGGGATTTTTCTCTTCGGCTTTCTTCCAGTTGAAATTTGTCAGCACCAGCTCCTTTTCATCTGGTTCTCTTTCATGATCCGTTTCCTCAAATCCAACCACGTATCGGCGTTAGAAAGATTCGGCTGGTATTTTTAGGATGTATATAAATGCCGCGTCGCTTTCCAGTTTGTTCCCATCTTGGTCTAGGATATGTTATTGTAGTGTTCCAGACTGCCTGCCTAATAAGTTTATGTGGTTCCAAAATTCGCTAGGTGCAGCCGTCTTTATCGCTCGTATTTCTGACAACCGACGTTCACTTTCACCTTTTATCTTTGCTTGAACCAGTATTTAAATCACAGATTTCTTCTCCCGGTACGCTTCCCATTTTGTGTCTACTTCATCCTGCGGCCGCTGCGCTTTTTTGCCTGCATGTGCTCTCTTGATGCTTTCTGTCTCTCGGTGATCGCTTCTCGTATAGGCTCCGTACAGTGAACAGGCGGCGCTGCTGCGCAGCAGCGGTGGCGCGATGCTCAGCGTCGCATGTGGCGGGCGGCGCGAACCTGGGAAGGGGGGAAGACAGCGAGATTTCGGAACTACGTATACACGCCTCCGAAAGCCGCACGTATATCCGCGATCCGCTTTCTTTTTTTTTGTGCGTGTGTGTACGTGAAAGTACAAGCGTGGCCCTCTGTGATGGCACAAATAGTTTTTGCGGGGTTCAGGCCTATTAAAGGAATAGACGATTACTTTCACGGTGCAGCGTTAACCAGCGGAGACAAGCTCTATGCTGCTTCGCATGTTGCTTGTGTGAAAGACGGCGTGGACGTTCACGCGAAGTGCCATTCGCAACAGGGAAAGCAAGTATACGACGTCATCCTTCACGTGAGTAAAGCTTACTGTTATACTAAAATTGAAGTCACTAAACTGGCACCCTGAAAACGTGACACCCTGAAACCGATTTTTAATCGACGCCTCACTGTTGGCAATGCATGCCTCATTTCGCTCCGGCGCGTTGTACGCCGCGGCCTATCATTTGAGGCCTCTGTCACACTGTTACTTTAGATTGTCATACAGCTCGATCTGGACCGCGTGCAGCTACACGCTCACTCATAGGCTGTCGTCAGCACAGTCATGTCGAGTGAGCTAAACGATTCGGATTGTTGGATCGTGTGGCAGTGACCATGCTATCCTCATTGACTCGTTTGGGACCCAGTCGGAGCCACCTGCTGCGCTGATAAACGAGATTTATTAACTAGGCGATCTTAATTTACATGACGCGAATGTTCGTTCTTCATCATGTACAATGATCGAGGCTCATTAGGCCCCTTTCACGAGATACGATATCGCATGCGAATTCCTTTCCTTGCATACGCGCTTTGCTTTTACAATGATACATCGCAAATGTATATCACAAGAAAAATCGCACCATGTGAAACCGCGCCTCTCAAGCACCAGCGGCCGAAACGAGGATCGTCGATTTAGTGCTCGCCAGCTCAAAATAGGCTTCCTTGGCGTAAAATATTGCTCATCGCACATGCCAGTGCTATGCTGATCATACCGAATGTTAAACAACGGCAAGCAGTCGTCAAATCAGCAAAGTCGTGACAAATTTCGTTTAAATGTTCAGCAGCTGGCCATGGCCGCTGGCGTCGCACAACGAGCTGTGAAACGCACATGTGTAGCACGCTTTACAGAACAAAACCTTGCCACAAATATCAAAGAAGCTGACTTACTTTACTCTCCTCACAGCTGCGACCCATTTCTTTCGCCGTTCCATCTCATAAGATTTGCCAGGAAACCTGTACAACTTTATCCCGGGCTGGCCTTCGTGGTTGTGACAGCCCTTTACGCAGCAGTATCACCGGTTCCACTTGCCTTTTTTTTTTCACCTCCGACGCTTGCCGATGAAGCGCATGCCATTGCACCGTTGCAAGACCTATAAAAAAATAAGAAGGCTGGTGAACAAAGCAAAACGGCAAATCCGTGGCCGAGACTAAATGTAGCGCGCGGGAAAGAACACTCATCGAGCCGGCCGAGCTGCGGCGCCCACTTCCCAACACTGTTGCGTCGCTGCGCCAGATGGCGCCAGAGCAGCCGCAAACTCGACTGTACGGAGCCTATGTCACTGTTCCACCAGTTTTTCGGTTTCTTTTTTACTTGCGAACGAGCATGTTGCTTTTGTTTCCGTATTTCTGTCGTAATTACATTTAGAAGTTAACCATATTCCCAATCTGTGCTTGGTCGTTTGCCAAGTTCTTCCTCGATTCTTTTGGCTATATTTTGTAACGATCATAAAAGGAGAAAGACGGACTTCGTGAACGAGAAGAAAGAATGACAGGGCAGAGAAGAAGACGAAGTAGCATTCTTTAGGACGGTTAGTGATGACAAAATAATCGGAACATTACATTTTGGCGCAGTCGACAGGGTTTTAGACTATGTGGGTGTTGTTCACGATCGCCCGACGCGAAGACGGCCATCTACTCGCCAAGACATGCCAAGAAGACGGAGACGTTGCCATCGACCTTCCAGAACAGGTCAGCATACCGGGCTTCTTGACGTTCCTAGCTCACAACGATAACATTGCCCTCGATGAAATGGGCTGCAAGGGTTCAGTCAGAGTTGATCTGCAGACGACCGAGTTTGAACAGTGGGTCCACAGAAGAAGTAGCCATGACTGAGTGACAATCAAGGTGCAAGGAGTTAGCCTAGTTGTACACCTTTTGCGTATGCAGGAGCAGCAAATGCAACAAAGTGAACAGCTGCTGAGGGTTTTAACGTCAGCGTGCAACTCCCCAAGGCAAGCAACGCGAGAAGTGGTTGTTCCTAATTTTTTTGACGATACGCAATCGAGACGCTCGATCTGGCTTCAGTTTTTTGAAATGCATACTCGCAGAATAAGTAGAATGATGACCGCGATCGCATCAGCAATATGCGTCCTTTTCTTACAGGAACCGCTAGGAAGGGTTAGATTTGAGGATACCAAGCCATGTATCGGAGCCATGGGTCGAATGGAAAAACTGTTTCGGTCGTGCGTTTGATCAGAGTTATGTTGAATGTTGGGACAAGGCTATTTTTTTCGAGCATCGAGAAAGAACACTATCGACAACTACTCTGAAAAACGACGACTCTCGCAACTTGCCGAGCCGAACCTATCTGAATCATCTCCAGTTGCGCCAATAATTCATGGGATGACGAAGCCGTCTCAGCGCGAACTTCTTCCTAGACCACACGCGACGCTAGAGCAACTGTTGCATTCCCTGAGGAATATCTTCAGCAATGTGTTGTCACCCGACCACCGGACAAGTAACACCAATGGAAAATCATCTGCTACAAGCTTAACGTGTGACCAGAGGCGCTCTTGCTGCAACTGTTTTTTGTGGTCACGCCCCACTGCAAGAATCAGCCTTCAATAAAAATTACCAGCAAAGCGACAGGTAAAATCCGGGCGCTCTATTCTACCGGCAGCACCGAAAGAAATAGTTAATTTGGCAAAGTTAGCCGAAGTTTTGCTTTATGCCCGAATGACCGTCAATGGAAGGCCAACTGCAGTCTTAGTTGACACCGGGGCTTCGGTGAGTATTGTCAGCCCCCGACTGATTTCTTTGGAAAAGGCATTAATCGGCAAGGTTGTTAACGTGCGCAGCTATTATGGCAGTTCTCGAATACTTCATATATGGGCTAGGGTATGCGTCGGATACCAAGGCACCAAAATGGATGTCGAGGCACTCATTGTACAGGATGTCCCATACTGTTTTCTCTTGGCTCGTCCTCATATGAAGAGGACAAAAATAAATATATCGTGGCGCGACGATCTAGTAGTGGAGCACTCGGTTGAAACAATACATACAGGTGCTGGAGTGAAAGCGAAGCTGGTAGCTGCAAGTGAAGAGGTGCGTAACAAGTATCCAGAATTAATATGCCTTGGACAGTTTCCACCAGCGGCCAAAGTCTTAATGGTGCCTTTCAAGCTGAGTGAAACTACTGTTGTCCAGAAGAAACCATACGGTATGCCCTACGAAAACAAGAAATGGCTGAAGCAAGAATTGCAAGGTTTGCCCGACGCTGGGATTATTCGGCCTTCTACATCTTCGTTTGCGTCGCCTATTACTATACGCCCAAATACTACGGGACATTCAGAATGTGTACTGACTACAGGCTCGTGAACCGTCAGACGGATTTATTTCCTTACTCAATGTAAAGAATCAATGACATATTCGACGAAACAGGAGGCTGTTCATGGTTTTCCCGCATCGATATTTGCAAGGGATACTGGCAAGTTCCACTCCAGGAAGATTTCAAGCCCTTCACAGCTTTTGTCACTCCTTTCAATGTCTTCGAATATAACAGGCTACCGTTCAGGTGGAAGAATTCTGGAGCATGGTTCCAAAGAATGATGAACGACGTGCTTCAAGATTTCACAGGTAACATCTGCAACGTCTACGTGGATGACATCATTGTTTACTCCAAAACACGTGACCAACACTGCTTACACTTCACTTAGTGCTGTTAAATGCACTAAGTGAAGCCGGACTGAAAATTAACATGAAGAAAAGCAAATTCTTGAAGAATTCTGTAGTTTTCTTAGGGAGATTCTTCAACGCATACAAAGAGCACAAAATAAGAACATGTTAAACGCATATCTCAGCTGACAAAACCATATGATTTACACTCGCTCCGCGTGTTCTTGGGCCTGGCAGGACACTTCAGAGCATTTATCAAGGACTACGCTTTAAAGACGAAGTCCCTTACGCTGCTAACGCAAAAGGATACCCCATTTGTGTGGACGCAGGAGAGTGCGAAAACATATCAGGAACTCGTCAGAATAATGTCATCTGATCCAGTACTCTCTTTTCCAAATTTCACAAAGCTGTTTGAACTAAACACTGAAGCATCACATTACGGGACAGGTGCGGTACTATACCAAAGGGAAGAGACCGAGCCCGCCAAACGATGACTTAAATTGGGTACTCGTGCACATTCAACAAGGCAGGTATCAACAACCCGACTACTGAAAAAGAGGCCCTAGCCGTAGTCATGGCACTTAGGTACTTGAGAACGTACATTCAAGGAAGACACGTCAAATTATTCACAGACAATCAAGCCTTGACCTATATACTAAGCCTTTCTGAACCGAAAGGAAGACGGGCCAGGTGGGTCAGTGAAATACAGCAATTCGCGTTCGACGTTGCTCACAGGGCAGGAGAGAAGCTGCCTGACGCTGACGCAATATCAAGGCTGATACCTCCGAATGCCGAGAGGTGTGTGAACCAAATTCTTTCGGACGGCACAGAAGATACGACTTTCAAGAATGGTAGACTGCACATTCCTAACACGAGCGTCGCAAGAATCTTGCAGCTTTACCACGACACCTCAAATTCTTATGGCCACGACAGTTTCTGGAGGACATACTGGAAAACCAATCAAAGATTCTGCTGGAGCACAATGAAGCCGGATATATCAGCATATATCAGAACTTATCATCAATGTCAAATCAGCAAGGTAAAATTCAAGCCTCGCGGAAGCACAATGATCTTAACAAAGTATTCAAACAAGCCTTTTGAAACTGTGCACCTTGATTTCGCGGAGCTCAAGAAAAAAGGGGAGGAAGTGAGAACCACACAAGCATTTCTTTTGGCCATCGACGAATGCACGAGAACGCTTGCGTGTAGGACAGAAAAAGAAGATGCCAGCAGCGTCATATCGCTACTCAGTCGTGGAATGAAAAAAAAATGTAAAAGTGATTTTGGCTGACAATGGTCCTGCTTTCAGAAGCGAGGGTTTAAAACAATGGACCGAACAACGAAATATACAACTTCGTTTTGCTGCACCATATCATCTTGAAGCCAATGGGTTGGCCGAGTGAGCGATAACAGATCGATAAGAGCTGTTTATCACACTCTATCCGGAATTCCAAGGTGGTTGGAAGTGTGCTCTTTAAGCGGCTGTTAATCACCGTAACCACTCTCATACAACTGCTTTTGGATGCAGTCCATATTTCGCTTACCGTGGAAAAGCGAAGTGGCTTCCAGCTGATCACCTCCTTGGTCTTACAAACGTGCTAACCCTCCAAGAACGTAAGAAATCAGTAGAAGAGAACGGGAAATATAAGGTCGCCATGAAGCGAAACTACGACGTGCTCAGTCCACAAAGGTACCTTACATCAAAGTAATAGATTGTATTCGCGTTCGAAGAGGTTTGCACGGCTCAAAAGCCCCTTTCACGGGTCCCTGTATTGTGCTGTAGACAGCCAGTCAACAAGGAGTCTTGAAATCAATTTGGTACAGTGGACCACGAAACGCGACTGAGATGGCATCAATCGGCAACGTGGTGCCTTATCAACCCATGGGGGTTGACGATCAAGGGGGAGGGGGGGCTGTATAACGATCATGAAAGGAGGAAGACGGACTTCGTGAACCAGAAGAAAGCAGGTCAGGGCAGAGAAGAAGACGAAGTAGCATTGTCTAGAACGGTTAGTGATGGCAGAATAAATGAAACATTACATATTTGTTATTTGTCCAGCGTTCAAATTTGGACTGGCCCTTCCTTGCTCCTTGCTCTCCTTGCCAACGACATATTCTATTTTCGAAATGATGCGTTTAGGGTCAGTTCCTATGCTGCTATATCCTTCGTCGTCAATGACATTTCTCTCAACTTATCCTAATTTCCTTCTGTCATCAGACAGTAATAAATCGTCGATTGCCGGTTTCGCACTTCCCACGTGTTCTTCCCATCACACTTAGGTCCTGTGTTCATGATAACGAGGTTATGTTGCTCACAAAGATCCACCATTGACTTTCCGTTCTTTCAGCCCGTCTGTCGTCAGAGCGCCTTCTACCGTTCGCAGAACCAGTAGCGTTATGGGCGGTCTTACTTTTTCAAATGCCGTTTTGAAGGCCGCACCGAGCATACTTTTCTTCGCGCTTTCTAAACACTACTGCTTTATTGCATGTTCTTGAGCTGGTTCAATCTCTACTCTGTATGCCACGCACGTTCTGGAGAAGGCAACGCGTAGCTCCGAACCTGCCTGTAAATGTTTCCTAAATTCTAGGTCATATATCGCGTAAAATTTTTGGACAATCACGTCTACAGCGTCCGCAGAGCGTGCGTCTACTTCCTGAATTTTACCTAACCACGTTTCTTTTTTGGGTATTGTAGTAGTTGCACCTTCCCGGCGACAGTCATTTTTTTCCCTCTCTCTTTGCCGACTGCGTCGAGCCGAATCGGTACTTAATTTGTGGTCGCACAGAGACTTCGTGTATCCGGTATCTGCCATTTCCGGGGTAGCGAAGGTGACTTCTATCCAGCTGGCAATGTATTTGATGTCGTATGTGACCTGAGATTACAAATCGTTCAGAATTCGCAGCCCGTGTTCACGCATTAACTGCATCACTGCCGCTCCCCTGTCATCGCAGCCGCTACTCCCCCAGCTATCGTGCTTCGCATTCAGGTCGCCTACTACAATTACTTTTTTTCTGTTGTAGACCTGGCAATTCAATTTGACAAAACATCCAGAAAAGGCGCTATGCCTATATGCGGCGGCGCATGCGCTCCTGGGAGCAGGAAGGCGAGAAAACCCCAGGTGGTCATATACGGCGCCCCGCACTACGGCGTGCGTCTTCAACGATCATACTTTTGACATGTAAAACCATAAAAAATTAGTGTATTTTAAGCTCCAAGCAATATACCTGTCGCGTGTCCATATCAAGTGTGAATTGAGACATTGTTGTGCCCACACGCACCTGGTCCGTAAATCTTTATCACGCGAATCACACCGGTTGAACGCGGTGCATGGTACGCACCCGCGGATGTATCCGGAGTAATTCAAGATAGGCGAACACGTTCGCAAACGCCGCCTTCTGTCGACACACTATATATTTCCTGCGAAGCACGCGTGAAGAATCCGTGGTGGACGAGCTATGTGCCAGCGGAAACCGGCTGCTGTCGGTAGTGGGAGGGTAGCTCCATGCGACGAAACTTGCTCGCTGTGGTCAACTTAATACTCTCCTTTACACAAATTAGGAATGCCAAATAAGTTTAGACTGATCTGGACTGGACTGGACAAACTTTATTTGGGTCCTGCAGGACGCGCTTAGGGCGTAGTGGGCGTCTCCCACGTAGGGACCGACATTGAATACCTGGCGGCCGCTTCGTGAGCCTGCTGGACGGCCCATTGCTGGTCGGCGAGAAGCAAGCTTCTGAGGGACTTCTACCACTTGTCCGAGGCGGAGTCAGGATGAGTGTTTCTACACTCCCAGAGCATTTGTGCGAGTGTCGCCGTGTATCCGCATGAGGGGCAGGTGTCGCTAGGGTACGCATCAGAATAGAGAATGTGGAGTTTAGCGGGGTTTGGGTACGTCTCTGTTTGTAATAAGCGTAGGGTTAGCTGATAATTTTTTTCAAAACCCTGATTGTGTTATTTGCTCAGTAATAGGTTGAATATTAAACGAGAAAGGGGTGGTAAAAGTTCTGTGACCTGAGTCCCACGTCTTAACCTTAACATTGGCACGTCAGTGACGTCATGAATTTAAAAAATTGTTTTGTGTATGTTAGTAATTATAAAAACAGTAGTAAATTTATTTCCATCATGCCAACGTGTACAGATGCAAGAGGCCAGCAGTTAAATTGCGTTAGTTGTGCCATTGTAGCCGAACTATAGTTCGTGAAACTGGCTAAGTTCAGTGTTTTAGAATGTCATGTGGTCTATCTTTAAGGGCAGAATATTGAATATGCCCTAGAAAACATCACCAAGTTAGAAATTGATGAGAGGAAAGGCAGGTAGGTCAACAGGACGAACGTCCGGATTGCTACCCCACTCTGAGATAAACAGAAAGGGGGAATAGAAATAGAAAAATCAATGCCATCACGGTGAGCAGGTGCGGGAACTTAAGGGCGGTTCATGTATTCGCCTGGTATTGATCTGTTTATTCTAGCTTGCGTAGTTGCCACCGCGATAGTGGACTTTTTCATATTGCAAGGCGGTAAATTACTATATATAGTACAGCTGCAACTGTTTTTTCTTTAATATCCATTTTAAAAATAGAGCCGCGTGACGCTTGCTCCTAGACGCAAATAGTTATCTTTTTTATCGCCTTTGCAGCGCGTTCACCAAGAGATGTCGGCGTGGTTCAAGCATGGCGCTCGAGCTACTCGAACATACTAAGCAGCCCTGCCACACCATCTTGAATATTATTACCTTTACCGCAGAAGTGGTTTATCTCAAGGTCTCCAGCGGACTTCCGCATCCCGTAAATTACGTTATCGCCCGACGTGGCTCAACAAACATATAGCTCGTTGGCGTAGACTTATACAGCCTTATGCATTAACCCTAGAGGTCTAATGACTGTAGGCTCTGTTCTCTACGGGTTTTCGCAACGAAACAAAAAAAACGCTACCGAAATATGCTCACTGCAACAAATATACGCCTTCAAACGCATATTCGGTAAAGAAACCAAATCCATTCTTTTGATATTGTTACGTGTAGTTGATTCCGAAGGCTATTTACAATTTATTTACACGGAGGCCAACGGAAGCCAAGATGGTGAGGCTATATCAAGCGGGAACCCGTCCTCTTCCTGCTCTTCAGTGTAGCCACACTGTGGCGGCTGTTCCGCATCATCACCCCCGGCAGTAGAAGCGCCATCCCTGTGCTTAAGCTACACATGCGCGGTGAACGGTGTGTAATGTGGCTTTAGTGTCGCTACGTGAACGATGGCACTTGCAGCTGACGACGACGCTGAGGGGTCGGCGGGTTGATTTCATATGTGACGTTGCTCACTTGTCGCACTACACGGTATGGACCAGCGTAAGGTGACAGCAGCTTTTTGGAAAGGCCCACACGGCGGATGGGTGACCAGAGAAGCCCCAGAGAACCCGGAGAAATGTGCACGTCGCGATGGTGGCAATCGCAGAGGCGTATCTGATGCTCCTGTGAGGCCTCTAGACGGGTGCGGGCGAATTCCTTCGCGTGGTCAGCGCGTGCGATCGCGTCGCGGGCGTATTCAGTGGCTGAACGTGCGGGCTAGGGCGGCAAGGTGTCCAAGGGCAACGCGGGTTTTCTTCGCCATAAAGGAGATAGAATGGTGAATAGCCAGCGGTGTCATGACGCGATGAATAATACGTGAACGTCACATATGGTAAATTAAGATCCCAGTCGTAGTGGTCGGCCCCGACGTACTTAGAAAGCACGTCGGTGATGGTCCGGTTGAGGCGCTCCGTGAGGCCGTTGGTCTGTGGGTGGTATGGCGTGCTGAATTCATGCTTTGTCGAGCAGCAGTAGAGGATGTACCCAATGACTGCCGAGAGAAAGCTACGCCGATGGTCAGTTAGTAATTGGTGTGGAGCACAATGCACAAAAATGATGTTGTAGGGTAGAAAGCTATCGACGGCAGTATATACAGGGTGTTTCAGCGAACACTTTCAAAATTTATTTAAAGTTACCTGCGGCAGATAGCACAATTCTAGCTAATTAGCTGGTCTACTCGAAGAGGCAGACATTACTTGCAAAAAAGTTAAAATACAGAATCGAATAATTAGCAAAAATTTAGTAATTAAGTTTTAACTAATTACCTGATGGCCCATATTGCAATTTACAAATTCTAGCCGTGGAGTTCGCAAGGCGGATCCCCTTCGAATTAATTCTCAGGATGACACCCGTTTCGAGATATTAATTCCCGAACTTTGCGGAGAAATGCATGGTCGTTCCAGTTAATTTTGTGCTTCAATGCAAAAAGCGACGTTTTGTTAACAACCTAACTGGAACGCCAATGCATTTCTCCGCAAAGTTAGGGAATTAATATCTCGGAACTGGTGTCATCCCGAGAATTCGTCCCAAGTGGATCCGCCTGGCGAACTCCATGGCTACAATTTGTAAATTGCAATATGGGCCATCAGGTAATTAGTTAAAAACTTAATTACAAAATTTTTGCTAATTAGTCGATTCTGTATTTTAACTTTTTTTGCAAGTAATGTCCGCCTCTTCGAATAGACCAGCTCATTAGCTAGAATTGTGCTATCTGCCGCAGGCAACTTTAAGAATGTTTGAAAGCGTTCGCTGAAACACCCTGTATATAGCGCAACTTATATACGACGGAGAAGGTATATAAGGACAAGGTTTTCAAGGAAAGCGCTAAAGCGGGTTGCATCACCTGACGGTGGCCTGTGCACAACAGAAAACAAGTTTGTACGGTTTTGTATTGTTAATGCCTCATAATCAGAAGTTATATCAGTAAAATCGTCGACAGGTTCAGCAACAATATTGTCACGTAGTAGTGACGGTGAAGAAAACAGTCGCAAAACTGTGAATAACGAAACGGACTTTATTGGGCGAACTTGTGCCCACAACGAGAGTGGCGATGTGGGCTTCTTGGTCTGTCATCATGGAATGGTAATTTGGAAGCGCATAAAAACACGGACACGAGAAGGAACGAATACGAAGACAAGCGCTTGTTTTCGTCTTCGTTTCTTCTCGTGTCCGTGTTTTTATGCGCTTCCAAATTACCATTCCATGCTGTGCCCACCACAAAGGCAAGTTGCAGTCGAAGTACAACGATAGCGGCGAACACAGTCGGCGATCGTCGAAATCTGATCAGCTGCGAAACGCGTCGGCTTTATTACACCTTTTCCCTGTTTACAAACATATGCCCTGGACGGCCTCCGGTTTGGCTCAATGACGTAGTCCGCTAACTATAGCGAGCAAGAAAGGCAGTAGCGGTGATATAAATTAGCATGAGTGCGCTTTGGGATCCGGCACAGTGGATTGATAAGGCCTGTGACCGGAAGTTTCTTGGGAGCGCACAATCGCTGCTGTTATCCGCGCGAGCGAAATCGTCTATACATGAATCATCGAAGGTCCCAGATTAATCCCTGGTGCCCGCGCGCGTGTCTTCCAGAAAGTACTAGGCAATTCGCGTCGCTCATACAATCAGATTACATAAGCGCTGGTGACAACAGACAACGGATGCGGTGTGAGAGGTGTGATGGGAAAATAAAAGTCCCGATGCATCGATAACGTTCGAGAAACTTCCGATACATGCAGGTGCGTCCTGTGCCTAGCGATAACGTTTAACATTTGTTAGCCGGTGAAAGGTGGTCGCCGGTGAAAGATAAACATGTACACGTGTCAATATCGTCTTTGAGCAATATCGCAACCCCGCCCCCTCGCTTATCCTGACGACTACAGAAAAAAGATTGATAACCAGGAAGCTGCAACAACCAAGTTTCGGTCGACATTATGACAGTAGTCGGTGTTCCAAAGCTGTTGACTAACATAGTCGGCATTCTGTTTTGTTTTCGAGAGATCGAACATTTTGATGCGAAGTAATTGCTGGCAAAATTTTTAGCTGGTACAAAATATTTTCCTTCACAAGGCACGTAACCCATATTTCAAATAAAGAACCACAAGATAATGCTTACATTTCTTGTTCCTGCGTCATTTTCTGCAAGTCATCAAGATGGGCAATGGAAACAGTTGAGCTGCCTTTAGATTTTCGGGTGAAGATCGTGCCATTACGATACCAAGCATATTTCCAGCCGATCTCTTTCTTTTTGCCGTTCACCGCTCCAAACAGACGTTTCATAGCTGGACATGAGTGTTTGTTGATGCAAATCGGAGTACAAGGCTCCAATTCTATATGTTCAGTTGTCAGTCGTTTTTAATAGCGGTGCTGATTAAACCGGGCTTAATGTGTCTGCTGAATTCGAAAAACCCCCTCGCCGAGCGAGAGCGTTGCCTAGCAACTACCCCGCGGATCAGTATGTGCTTCCCCTCCTCTCCGTGCCAGGCAGATGTTGCCTTGCCATGGTACGTTAAGGAGTGGGAAGGAGCGCATGCGCGCGGCGCGCGCTATGCTCGAGAGAGAAAGATAAAGTGAGACAGAGAGAGAGAGAAAGAAATTGTAGCAGCACCAACGAGGCAAACCGCAGAGCTGCTGCCGACGCAGTCCGCGTTTCCCCGTTTTCCCGCGTTCACGGCGAACGCGCGCGGTGTCCGTGACTGCAGGAGGCTCCTCTGGCGGTGGCACGGCAGGTTTCCACCAGCCCCGCCCCTGCAAGTGTGGAGGAGGAGGGGGAAAGAACTTTATTCAAAATTTCAAACAGAGTAGATATGAAGGCCTTGGCCTCAAGTGGACTCGGTTGAGGCGACCTGCAGAGCGTAGGTCGTGAGATTTTCTTGGATGGTCTTGTCTTTTGACCTTAAGAGGGCCTTCCAGGCTTCCTCCGAAGGAGCTGGCAGTAGTTGTTTCGGAGGGGGCTTGGCAAGGCATCCTCATAAGATATGATTTTGGGTGGCCACTTGGTTCTGGCCGCAATTTAGGCAAATTGGTTCTACCTGTGTCACTTAATATACGCCAATTTGTGTGGGCAGGGGTAAGAGTCAGTTTACTAGATGCTCCATGGATAGCTCCTTATTAGGAACTGGATAGATGTTCCTAACCTCTTTCAAAAATCTGGTAAGTACTATCACGGCCGCTGGATAAAAAAATTTGCCGCGTATCTGCGTGCTTCGCTGCAAATGTCGTCGAAAGACGATAGTCTTCTGCCGGCCGTACTACATGAGTGCTGGTCTGATCCGCGGCCACCCGTGATGCTGTTCTCGTACCATTTCCGTCCTGGCATGAAGGTTTGTTTGAACAGATTTCATTTTACCGCATTATTTCATCAAGCGGCCATTTAGTTTTGCCCTGCCTCGACAGCGCTTCCTTTATGTTGAATCGGCCGCATCTGGCTGGCATGATAAATGAGGAGGCGCTGCGTGAGACATGGACGCCATCTGGCAATACATCGGGAAACATGAGCTTGTGCAGAGGGTTTCCTTCCTCCATGGCAGAGGGCGCTCGTCGGCGCGCAGTCGGGGAACGTCGTTCATCGGCGCGCATAGCATGGCATTTTCACCGCAGCTTAAGAAACTAGGGTCTTTAGAGTTACGTATCTGTATTTTCTATTAAAGGAACACACCTCCTAATACTTACCTAGTGATGTTGCGCCTCAGATATGCGTAATATTTACTTTGTGATCGATAACGTTCACAAGTATGAACAGCCGTACCAGTTTAAGTAGTGTGGGCGGTAAGCAAGTGGTCCAACTTTGGCCGGGTGGCTGAATCGGGTGACAGACAGACAAACAGACAGACAGACCAAATTTTCAGCGTTTAAGTTCCCTAAGAAAGACTATCGTCTTTAAAAAAAACGGTGCGGCCTGCCGCGTGCATCGAAAACGGCGTGATCCGCCGCGCGCCACACGCCGGGGGCTGTTCTCTGTCATTGGCATAGGCGCCAGGAACGCGCTTGCTAGCGCGCGTCAGCTAGCGCTGTTCGGCCCAGCCAAGCGGCCGACAATGCAACTACGGCCGTCACGTTCGCTCCCATAGCAGCGCGCCCGACGCGGCAGGCCGCACCTTTTTTTCTTATCCAGCGACCGTGGTACTATAATGGGGTCACTGTGGGAGGCGCAGCTTGGCCGTGACGTCACCGGGGAGGTAAACCTCGGAGACGCCGCGACGGCGGCCGAACTCTTGTTGACTCTGTGGCGAGTACATGTAGCCTTGACATGGGACGACCAAAGAAGATACGGACACACGCAGAAGCCGCCGCTCATCTTGAAGTGCGTTGCGTGGCCAAGCGAGAACTTGCACGTTGGCGGCGAGCCCGATTCGGAGTAACGTCCTTAGCAGCACATAGCATTTCCTAGCAAAACTGGTTCCAGGTTTTTCTAGCCCAGCCTAGTAAAACCTGGAAGAAACTAGGTCGATCACGAGCTCCGCTGTTTACTCCAGCCTTGCACCGCTAGGGCAAGCTGCCAACATTTTTTTCTAGTTTTTCGTCAGCAAAGGCAGAGACCGTACCTATCACCTACTCAATTATCCTTCAACATCACAGGCTGGAACGCAGGGTGTACCCACCACCTCACCCAAGATTAAACAAAGAAGAAAACACCACACTCAGAAGACTGCAAATTAACACTTACACCCACGGCATACTCATGCATACAATCTACCCGACACTACAAGGATATCTCTGTCCAATTTGCGGCGTACCGGACACCTTGGCGCACATCATCCTTGAGTACCCATGGCATCTACAAACAGACGCATCGCCCTCACCAAACAAATGTAACACCAGACAAGAAAGCGAAGACTTCATCGAAACATGGGAGGCCAACCTCCTCTCTCCGAGGACCTGCAACAACGATGACACCTCCTCGCCAGAACCAAGGAAGCAGTGAAGGCCTGAGGTTCCTGGAATGAGGAGACCTCCCACCTATAGAGTATCCCACCCGGGATACTGTTTCGAAACTAAACTTTTATTCCTCATCCTCCTTCTAGAAAACAGTCGCGCTTAGCCCTGTGTGTGAACTGTCACAGTGTGGGCTATCAGCGTTGCTTGTAGTCCTCACCCGGTGGCAAGCTTCAACATCACAATCCTGAAAGGGTACATCAATTGCATCTGCAAGTTCTTGGTTATTTCCAAGGTGTTTTCGTTCGGCTTTTAGGTACATTTTATTTCTATGTTGAAACACCTGGTATGCTGTTCATTCTGCATAAGTCCTACTTCACGATCCTTTAGTTTTACGAACAGGGCATTTCGGTCCTCTTCCAGACCCTCCACTGTGCTCTTCAGATTATTGTTTCATTTCACAGCTTCCGCGCAGTTTTTTTTTTCATTTCCTCGTAGTTCTTGTTCGAGAATTCCAATTAGCTTAAATGGAAAGGCAATACACAAATATGAAGTTCATATTTGCTAAATAAAATAGGCTGCTTCATAGACATAGAAAGCACGATCTCGAAAACAGGTATTTAAAATAGTTTTCGTCCATAATAACATCAAATTATTGGAAATTTCTTAACGCCCCTGGATCTCATTTTCTCGATGTTCAGCCTGAAAGTGCCACCTGACACTACTAATATTTATATAGAAACACTTTTTTTTCATTTGTATGCTTGTTGAACAGTTTCTATTTTGAGAATTATGTACGAGCAGCTACAGCAATTGAATAAGTAAATGTTGCATGGTATAAATCTAATGTGATCGAATTGCGCATGCTGGCAAACGAGGTCGCAAACGTGTATTTATTACATCGAGATCCAGTTTTAGAAGTATGTAAAAAATTACCAAACTATTCAATGCTCTTTTTTGTATTTATTGTTGTATTGAAATGGGCTTGTAGATGTGGATCTCTTACAAAAGTATGTATGCTGGCCAGTGTATCACGCTGTATTTGGAGGAAAAGCCTCGATCAGGCTACTCAGCATTTTGCTTTTACTCCAGTTTCGGTTCCTGTACAGAAATAAATAAATTAACAAATATATAAATTATTACATAGGTAAATAAAAAATGAAAGCGAGAAAATTACACTGAGTTGCCTAACCACTCCGTACGAAAGTGGCCATGCCATTATTTTCCCGGTGGACGATAAGGAGATATCCCCAATGTATTGTTATGTCGGTACGCGTGATCTAACGTCAAGTGGGTTATTTTAGTCTGCTGCAACGCAGGATGGCTCTTCGTGTATCCCAAGTTTCGTTTAAGTCGTAAAGGCGTTAGCTGACATATTTTAAACGCAACACAATATTTCACAAAATCTGCCTCGTAAATACTAGAAACGACTTTCTTTCGCGAGTTCGATTTGCCGAGATTTTCGAGAAATATCTGTAGCATTTAAAATTCCGACGACAGAAAAAAAAGGAATTATTCCTTAAGTATTATGCGACACAGTGCTCGCAAATGTATGCAGAGTGTCACTTTGACACACGAACACAAGCGTTGAGCCAATATTCTGTCTTTTTCTTCCTACTTGTCATGCGTGCACGCCATTACTTTCACAGCTACTTCGTGGGCGCTGAAAACGTCGTATTCTGTGGTTTGCAATCAGGTGCCGATCTTTTATATTTAGGTGCCCAGGTGGTCCAAATTTCCGGAGTCCCCCACTACGGCGCGTGCCTCATAATCAGATCGTGGTTTCGGCACGTAAAACCCCATAATTTAATTAATTTTAATTTTCAGGTACCGATCTTTCGAGCGCATGATCGTATTGGCGGGCCAATATTGTAGGCGGTCATTCTCGGAGGAGAAAGTGAGTTTTATGAAAGTTTGGAAGTTAATTTTTCTTCTGATAAGCGAGAGGCCGCCAGTAATAAGCTGTGTTACGACCTGACTGAGGTCGCAATGCCCTATTACATGGCAACAGTGCAGTTTGGATACATTCCATGCATTTTGCAATAAATGACTTAATATAAGAAACACTTACAAAACGTGATATTTACAACAAGGGAAATATTTACAATTATTAGAAATGCATAAAATGGCAAGAAATCGCGTAGCAGTTGTACCTGCAATAACAGCAATATTCACAATGAGTAAAATAATTCAATAACTATCAAGTCCATAAAATGCTTAGTGTCACACATTTTCATTGCAGTGATGGTTTGCTATTGCAGAACGACTTGATCACGAAATTGCACTGTAAAAATAAGAGTCACAATATTCATTGAAAATAAATTTCATAGACTGGGCACAGAGTAACCAGGGACTGTTCTCTAATGCGGCGTGAGAGTGAGGTCCGTCCAGGGTTCTTTATGCATAGTAATCCTCGCACCCGTGTTCTCTAGCATGTTAGCCAAAGAAGTAATACTTTTATTGTTGTGTTAAGTAGATTTGTAACGCATATTCTGGTTGTAAACATGCAAAGAAAACAGTGAAAGAATATCGCACTTTGGAAAAATTTTTTCCAGAGGGGTAAGTGTAAGGAAGGTTCGCTATTGACCCTTTTCAGGGCACAGTTTGCTATACAGGAACGAGATGGCGCTTTCGGCAGCGCGCCGCGCGTAGCCTCAGTGAAGGCGTACAAATACGAAATCATTACTGCTTCTGCCCTGCTACTGCGCGTTCAGCTGTGGGAAATGCAACTGGGTGTTCGCTAACGCACTGTGCTCAATTAATGCTGCGAAATGTGGAACGATAGAGGGAAACGTGTGCGATAGTTAGCTGCGAAAATCGTGCCTCGCATATTAAGAAATGGAATCAACCTGTGTCGCCGCTGTTACACAGGACTGCTTGTGTTACCTGCCCTTTGCGATGCACGGCTTTCATCAAGGATAGAAAAAGATCACTCATCTGCCAGCGCTGTATCGCTAACCTCTAAAGAAAGGACTTCCTCCCTAGAACGTCGCCACTTAACAGTGAGTACCACTGGTTACAAAATGAAGTAGCGCCACTTAGTATAGTAAGTTTCTCTCACGTTATCTGCAGACATCTACCCATATACTCGAACGCAAGTTTTAGGGGCGAAGCTCCTTAGGGTCGAGCCTTGTCCCTTGACGCGCCGTCGTAGCCACTCTTGTACTCGCCGCTACCGCTACAGGTGCAGCTGTGCTCTGTTATTATTATGAGTTATTAGCGGAGAAATTCGTAAACAAAGACCAAATATCTCTTCTTCAATTTCTCTCACCCCGGATTCGACGCTGAAGCAGTGTCGTCACGGGATTTCATTGCTCTCAGCGAATCAGAGGGCGCCATGATACGTCACCGCTTGCGTAAATGGCCGAGGCGCTGGCTGCATCATGGGCTGCATGGCCGCTGCGTTTGCGTTCGCTGCGACTTGTGCTTAGGTGTTCCGTGGTCGCGATGGACACCGTTGTTGACGCTGAACCTTGCAACAAAGAGCTCGCCAGGGAAGCAGGACTGCATTTGAGCGACTTCAGTGAAACGGAGCACGAAATTATCCCCCGTGCTCGCGCGGTAGCTTTTTCGCGGACGATGGCGGTGAGCAGCCGCCGCGTCGACGGAAAGTGAGGCGGCCGGTCCGCCAGTCGACGATGTTTCCGACCAGAACAAGCGTAGAAAGTTGCACGCGTACTCGGTATGGTTTTTCGTGTCTTTTTTAACGACATCTGCACTCACCTAGCCGCCAGTTTGCTGCTGCAGGGGCATCAGTAGGAGATTTGATGAAGGCGACATTGATGGGATGACTGCTCGAGAAAGGACTGGCCTCTGGGGCACGCCAAGATACTTTCCGAGAGCAGGATTATACATAATCCAAGGGGGAGAAATGCAGAGAGCACACCATCGGCTTCTCTGGCACTTTTGCCGTTTTGTCATCGGCAGAGCACTGAGCCATTGCGAACGCCGGGGCTCATCGCGCGGCACACACATGAAATAACACAGTCGGGTCAACACTGCCGCTGCCCCTGCGCAAGCACCTTGCGCCGTTTATACAGCCTCAACACTACACACACGAGGCATTTTCTGGCTGTTTCCCGCGAAGTCAATATTTTTCGAGCAATGCAACATGCAACCAAACATTGCAACACGGTAGAGCGGAAGAGGCGCACGGGACGATGCATGGAGCAAAAAGGAAACTACGAAACTATCACGACCGCATGTAGCGCCACGCCATTTTTTTATTACTTATTCATTTTTCCGCTAAACTTGGACGTCCTCGCTTGAAACGGCTTAACAAATTGGCAAATGCTGTTTTGTAAGTTTAAGGTGTATTGATTTCATTTTGCGTTTTATTAACAGCGATGAATCGCTCTCGACCAATCACGTTCGGGCTGTATTGTGATCTCCGACGTCACGAACGTGTAGTGCGGAAAATTCGAAGGGGCGTCAGCACCTATCTCTCAGTTTTCGGCTATTTTCTCGCTTATTAAACCTCTGTTCGCAGTAAGAATGGAATGTCTGTGATCGTGATAGGATATCTACCATTACAGGTGGTAATGGTGAAACGACCCTAATCCACGTCACACAGGCTTCATAATCATTTCAGCTATGCCCGCTTTTACGGTTCTACACAAGCATTCCAATACTCTGCCCTTCCTCGTGCCGTCAGGTTTGGCAATTCGCTCCCGGATAACATCGCATGCCTGTCCAACCATGATTCATTGTGTGAGGCCTTGACAGACTATATGTCTAATAAATTGTGAAATTTTATGATTGTCGCACCAGGCATTCTTGTATTTACACAACGTTCTGGCACTTTATTGTAGCGATGGTACGTTATGTCGCCGTGTTTACCGCTATCTCACTATGTCGCGTTAGTACCGGTTGAGGATCCCGTTCAGTTATGTCAATTGCTACTCTTTTACGTATGCAAATATTCATGTATTTTCTGTGTTTTCTATGTACTGCCCCCCTTACTCAATGCCTCAATTGAGGCCTGTAAGGTATTTTTAAATAAATTAAAAATAAAGCTCCACTTCCGGTTTTTCTTTAGTGTCCCTTTAAAGGCTTCATTAATGGTACTTAACTGCAAACACTTCAGTCAGCCATTTATAAAGCTAATCTACATCTTTCGTATGGGCACTTTCTGGTGAAGGCAATATTTAAAAGTTAGGCAATTAGTTCATACTAATTATTGACTTTGCAAAACGAAAAAATACCGCAGGCTAGGATACGCGATCCTCAAAACCAATGAGTTGGTTCGAACCTCCTAGCACACTCCGTCGTTTTTAAAACATTGGGTACATTTAGCTGGCATACCCTGTATATATATTGTAGTGACAAATACGGTCGCCAGCCGAAGAAGAAGAAGAAGACGTATGTTGTTGGTGCGCGCGCTCGCGCCTTTGGCCGTGTCCTGTTTCTGCGCATGCATGTAAACGACAAGTGCTGTTACCCTTAAAAGCGTACTATCAATATATATATATCGTGAGACAAGGTTTAGGCAGTCACATTATTCTTGATTCACCCGAGCGAGTGCCCCACCACCAAGCCCCAAAACAGTGATGCGGAGGACGTACAGATGAGTATATGCAAAGTATGAATAATGCTCAGACTAATTTCGCCGCGCACGCGAGCGGCGAGCGAGGCCACGATTTAGCCAGGAGGGAACCGCCGAACGAATCGTTTGAGACATGAAACGTGAACGATCTCCGAACCAGGATAACAGATGGTCTGAAGAAACCTCGACGGGAGTAACGCGATAGTTCACGGGGAATGTTTGTTCATAATTAATGTGGTGTTAAAGGAAGCGTGATTGAAACTTCTCACAAAAACCGGGTGTAAGTGTACGAATGGGCGTCCAAAGGAGCACTTCCTCTCCAGGATGAAAGTAGACGTATCGACGACTAATATCGTAACGTTGCTTGCGATCTAGCTGACTGACTTCTGTCTTCAAGCAAGCACGTTGACCGCATTCGTCGAGTCTCGAGATAGACTTTTCGGGTATACTGCCCGAGGTGTTAGTTGGGGCATTGAAGAACGCCGCGTCGACGGTGAATGTCGGCGAACGGTCGTAAACTAGGTAGAAAGACGAGTACCCGTAGTTCGTTGGATTGTAGTGTTGTGAGCAAACGTCAAAAATGGTAAAAGTTTGTCCCAGTTGTCGTGGTTTGGCCCGATATACATTGATGTCATATCGGTTTGTGTGCGATAAAATCGTTCTGTTAAGCCATTTGTTAGAGGGTGATATGCTGATGTAGTCTTATGAACTGAGCCACAAGCTCTGAGTACTTCGATCATTGTTGACATGAAAGTCTTGCCGCGATCACTCAACAGTACACGAGGTGCACCATGACGTGCACAATGGCATCCAGTAAGAAGTCCGGAACGTCTGAGGCCGAACAAGAGCGTAGAGGAGCGGTCTCTGTGTAACATGTGAGGTGGTCAACAGCTGTTACGACCCATCGATGACCTGCGGGCGTTATGGGCAAAGGGCCGACTAGGCCTATCCCAACGATGGCAAAAGGTGTCTCGGGACATGGGATGGGCTGTATAAGGCCAGCAGGAGGCGAAGTCTGTCGTTCCCGCCGTTGACAATGGGCGCAAGAAGCGACGTTCTTGGCCACAAAGGTAGACATACCTGGCCAAAGAAACGGCATGTTTTGTGGAAACCCCAGCAGATGGGTCGTCGGGAAAGGCTTCAAGGACTTGTGTGTGCAGCGAACGTGGAAGAACAGGTACCCAGTGGTGTCCGTCGGAGTTGTGAATGTAACGGTGCAGCCCATCGTTGTCGAGCTTAATTAGTCGCAGCTGTTTACGTAATGTGGCATTGGTGCAGAAGTAGCTCCGCACAAGCGTTGGATAATGCTGCTGCAGTAGGGATCAGAACGTTGACACAAGGCGAACTGAGGGACGCATAATGCAAAAAAAGGTAAGGCGTTCAGACCCGTACACAAGAGCGAGACGCGATTGGAAGAACTGAGAGACGCGATTGGAAGATAACGTGGCAGTAACCGCTAGAGGTAATGACGTAAGTGGAGAGTTAGTCTCATCGGTAAGTGGCGATCAATGGAGAGACGTTTTCGAAGATAGTAGTGGCATGGGGCAGCGAGACAGAGCGTCGGCATCTTGATGCTTTTTCCCAGACTTGTAGACAAACGTCAAAATCGTACTCTTGTAACCGGACCACCCAGCGACCAAGGCGTCCAGACAAATTTTTCATTGACGACAACCCGCATAAGGCGTGGTGGTCGGTTATGACCCTGAAGTGGCGTCCATAAAGATATTGTAGAAACTTTCGTAAGGCCCAAACTACTGCGAGGCATTCCTGCTTTGTTATCGAGTAGTTCTTCTCGGCAGCCGTTAATTCGCGACTGGCATAAGCAACAACTCCCTTTTGTGCAGTGGTATCACGCTGTAGAAGGATAGCACCGATCCCATGGCCACTAGCGTCGGTGTGCAAACAAGCTGGTGCGTTCTCATCGAAGTGACAGAGAACAGGGTCGGTTGTGAAGGCTTCCTTAAGGGCTTCGAAGGAAAGTTTGCAGTCTTCTGTCCATGGGAAAGCAGTGCCCGACGTCAGCAACTTGTGCAGAGGCGATGCCATGGCAGCAAAACGAGTGATGAAGCGGCGGAAGTAGGATGCCAGACCCTAGAAACTTCTTAATTGTTTTCATTTTGAGGGAAGCGAAGCACGGCAGTAACCTTGTCGGAATCTGGTCGAACGTCATCTTTACTGATAAGGTGGCCCAACATTTTATGTTCTTTGGGCAAAATGGCATTTCATTCTGTTGAGATGGAGTCCAGCGTTGGAATTGCATGTGAAAACTTCGTCCAAACGCTCAAAGTGCTGACGAAAAGTTCTAGAAAATAAAAGTCACAGGCCTGCGTGGCACACGCAGCACAGTCACAGCGTAAGCTGGTGGAGCGGCTCAACAGTAATTCCAATTTGGGCACCACGCACAGGAAGATTTTCGCAGCAGTCTGTTCGCCTCATTTTGACGAGAACGATCTGAACTGTCCGCCCGGCGTCGACGGCGAGCTGCGGCTTGTAATGCTCTCCACAGCAGCCTGCTGAGCCCGGTCAAGCCTTACAACTACAACTTGCATGTCGGGTGCGCCGCGTTTGCAGGCACATTAACTAGATGCGCCACCATACTGGCGGAGGCTCGGCAGCTCGGGAGCGTGTTGATTGCGCGCTTCGTCTGAATCGCATATCGTCGTCTGCGCCTGCGGACGCTGCGTTTGCAGGCATCTTATCTAGATGGAGCCACCATACTGGCAGAGGCTCCAGTCGTCTCACCCTGTGTTTACCTTAGGGTATTTTCCGCGGTCCGATAGCAAGCGCTTGCGTGGTTCATTGATAGAGTATCCGGCTCCCACGCACCGGGCGCGGGTTTGATCCCAGAGAATTGGGTACATTTTCGCGTTTCCGGTGATAGCGGTTACGCGGCCGCCGGCGGCGGCATTATCGCGACCCGAAACGGCTATTGGGATGAGCCCTTAACAGTTTACGCTGTAAAATAACGATGTCATCTAAATAACACAGACAAGTCTTCCACTTCAGGCCGCGTAAAACTGCTTCGATCGTGTGTTCAAATGTTGCAGGGGCATTACATAAACCGAAGGGCATGACGTTGAACTCGTAAAGTCCGTCCGGTGTTGCAAAGGCTGTCTTGCCCTTGTCCGCTTCGTGCATAGGTATTTGCCAGTATCCGGATCGGAGGTCTAGACTGGAGAAATATTCAGCGCCCGGGAGGGAGTCAATGGCATCCTAGATTCCTGTCATCGCGGGTATAAGTCTTAGTCAGTGCTCGATAATCGACGCAAAATCGTACAGAGCCGTCTTTCTTGCGCACCAACACAACAGGGGACGACCAAGAACTGGATGATGGCTGAATGATGTCTCTTTTAAGCATGTGATCAACGTTGTCCGCAATGATTTTCTGTTCTGCGGAAGACACGCAATACGGGTGGCAGTATATAATCGAACTGCCTTCGGTTTGGATGCGATGCACCGCGACGGAAGTGCGCCCCATTTTAACATACATACTTTTAACATACTGTTTGAATGCGTCTACTTTCAGTATTACTGATTTATTGTAACACACTTATCTAATGCCCTAAGGGCCTTTAGGGTACTTGAAAAAAATAAACGAAGCTTGGAGTAAACGACAAATAAGGCGCTGTGTTTCTGCAGTAGGGCCAAAAAATCGTCTTTCTGCGCAGCAGCCAGATCGGGATTTATCCCAGCCGTTAAACCAGCGACAGCAGCATGAGCATCAGTTGTGGTAGGTAAATGTGGTGATTGGGTGTGAAGGGGTACCAGCGAAAGAGGTTTGGTGTCAGTAAAGCAAGTTACAGTGGTGCCCTGGAAGAACTCAACTGGCGAAGAAGTAGGGTTCCCAACAGCGACGAACGCTCTACCACCCTGAAACAGCAACAGGCTATGAGTAAAGCTAAGTCCACCAGAAATGCAGCGACCGTTCGGTGCAACGAACACATCACCATTACCAATGGTGTCGGAAGTCAGTGTTAGAAGATTCTCATTGCCCACGGGAATGAAACAGTCGGTAGACGTGACGAAACCTGGGCTGTGAGCATCGACATCGGACCAAGATTCAGTGTCCGTGATATGAATAGTTCGCTGACTGCAAGAGATGAAAGCTGAGGCGGAGGACGGGAAGTCCCATCCCAAAATCATCGAGTATGTACACGAAGATAGCACGACAAACTGAATGTGGTGAAGGATGCCATCAATGAAAACGCGTGCAGTGAAAACACCAGAGGGCTGAACAAGAACTGCAATAGCACAACAATGGGGAGGGCGATTATATGGTGTCTTCACTTTTCGCAATCGAGAACACAAGTCAGTACTAATAACGGAAAGCGATGCACCCATGTCAACCAAAGCTTCAGTCCGTACACGTTCAACACACCCCAAAAGTACATTTGACGGGCGTGCCGGAGGAGTTTCACGTTGTCCAAAGGATGTAGCTTTCCCTCCTGAAGCTGCACTATTTAGTTTTCCGGGCGGTGATTGGAGGATGAAGTAGCCGATCGAAGAAGGGAAGAGGAGCGCCGCTTGTGTTATGGAAAGCGACGACGCGGGAAACGCAATGAACTGGTAGCGTTGAATTCCTGCGGAGATGTGGAACGGCGTGGATAATAATTGTAGTCAGAACGCCGACATTGTGATGCCGAGCCAAAAAACTCGTCCCTTTCAAACCCGTCATAGCCACGCCTTTCGACTTGCTGACGGCGTCGGCAAAACCTTGAAATGTGGCCAAGGATGCCTTGTAAGACGGAAGAGGTGGTGGACTTTCAGTGATCGGATTCAGGGTCCCGTGCGGTAGACGTGCCTGCTGCGGTGGCTGCTGGAAGGGTGGTACTATGGAGGCAACCTGAGCGTAAGTTGGTGTAGGGATAGGGTGCGAGCTCCGGAGTTGCGGGCTGGTCACGGCAGCTAGCTCTTCCCTCATGATATGGCGGAGGCCGCCATCAGGAGGCGTCATATGGAGCTCAGGAGGGGTTGACGAAGCTTGGGCATGCAGTTTCTCACAGATGATAGAGCGAATCAGGGCACGCAGCTCGCTGTTGTTGGACGCCCTGAAATCAGATGGGTCAGGCTGTAAGCGGATCATATTCAGCTCATCGAGGCGCTGACACGTGCTGATGAAGTCTGCGACGGTAGTGGGAGTCAGCACTACAAGAGCATTGAATGCCACAGTCCCAATACCCTTCAGCAGGTGGCGTACATGGTTACTCTCCGCATCGAGGTGTTCATGCGGCGGCTGAGGGCGAGGACATCCTCTATGTACGAAGTGTACGACTCGCCCGAGTGCTGAACACGCTCAGCAAGCTTCTTGCCGATATCGGAGCGGACTGAAGAGTTCGCGAAAATCTGGCATTGGTGGTGTTTAAACTAAATTGTGGTCGACAGCTCCAGTTGACAGTTGAAAATTGCTGTTGACAACATCGAGCTCATGGTTGAAAAACCAAGCTTTCGCGACGCCGGTTAGGTAGAAGGTGACGTGCGTAAGTTTTGCAGATTCGTTCTGGTGGTTAAATTGATATATATATATATATATATATATATATATATAATATTTATTATATGCTGCCAGTCTTTCCTGAGACCATAGCAGGTGGGCATTATGTATATGTACAGATACAAAGAACGCTCATCCGTTAAGGATCAAGCTATACAATGTATAACGTGTGTTATTATAAAAAGTATAACATCAACTTTGTACTTTACGCATAGGCAATTTACACTACATAATATATACACCAAATACATATACATTCTGGTTTGCATGATCGAATAATAGCACTAGCAATTTTAACCTGCTAGGAATTTATTTTCAATTTCTAATGCAAACTCAGGCAATGATTCAGCGTTAGTTGTGAGAGGCGTTAACACATTCCATTCACGGATGTCAACCGGAAAAAAGGAATATTTAAACACATCATTATTACATTTATACTCTACTAAAGTATTTGTATGTTTGTGCCTGACAGGTCGTGTTTGTGAAGGAGAAATTTAAGTTGAAATGTCAATTTTGAAATAAATATGCAGGAGTTGATAAAGAAATTTTAAACATGCCTGTTTCGCTCGTGATTCTGGCGTAAGGAGCCCATATATAGCTAGAAGGTTAGTCAGAGTCTTCCGGTTTAAATTTGTTATGGATGAATCGAATGGCCTTCGTTTGTACTGTTCCTGATTTCTTTGTTATAGTCTGGGTATGAGGAAACCATACAGTTTTTCCGTATTCGAGGATCGGCCTAACGAATGTTTTGTATGCTAGGAGTTTTGTTGATAAGGGTACCTGCTGAAGTGATCTGCGGGAAAAAAATAACTTTTGCATAGCAGATGAAGTAATGTGGCCACTATGCTCGTCCCATCTTAGGTCTGAGGTTATTGTTAAGCCTAAATATTTATTTCTGTACTTTAGTCACAGCTGTGCCATTTATGGTGTAGCAATAGTCTGGAGGTTCTTTTTGCCTCGTTATCGTCATAGATGCAGATATACATTTATTTTTTACATTTATTTTCACCTGCCCGTCTGAGCACCATTCTGTAATAGTACTAAGTGATTTGTTAAGGGAGTAGTGATTTTGATACAGTCATCCGCGAATAACTTTATTTTACAGTTTATATAAGTAGTTATAATTAATATACACGAAATAAGAAGGTTCGAGCACGGAACCCTGGACACTCCTGAGGTAACTGTTATATCTGATGTGATCGTTCGAAATACCAAACTGAGACCTATTAAACAAAAACCCACGAACCCAAGCAATAATTTCACCGTCTCCGATAACGTGTTTTTTAGTTTGGTTATGAGCGTGGTGTGACAAACACAGTCAAACGCTTTAGAAGAATGAAGTAGGATAATGTACGTTTGGCTGTGGTTGTTAATAGCCAGCGCAAAATCGTGCATGACTTCGGTTAACTGAGTTACGGTCGATAAACCCGTGCGAAAACCATGCTGGTTAGGGGACAGGATGCCTTCATTTACAAAAAAAAGGAGGTAAATGTTTTAAAATTATATGTTCGAGTAGTTTGCATGCCGTACTCATTAATGATATTGGTCTGAAATTTGATTCAATGGTGTTATCTCCCGATTTGTAGATCGGAATAATTTTAGCTATTTTCCAATCTTTGGGTAGTTTTGATGTTGAAAGGGATTTACGGAAAAACAAGGCCGAGGTATCTGCTGCACCACTGTACGTACTTTTTAAGAAATTGGTTGGGTATATTTTCCCGGCCACACACTTCTTTAGTGTCTAGGGCAAGAAGAAGGTTAAGAACACCAGCGTCTGTGATAACGAGTGCGTCGATAGTGAAAATAGTCCGTGGAACTAAGTCCGGCACGACGCCATTATTTTTTGTGAAGAGCGAACGAAAGAATTGGTTATATCTATTGGCTTTATCGGCTTTTTCACTGGACGAGAGCTGAGTAGAGCACTGCACGGGCTCGGGCTTACCCGAAAGGCTGGGCCCGGCTCAGCCCGTGGGCCGGGTCGGGCCGAGTAGGGCAGTTTTCACGGGCTCCGGGCGGTCGGGCACGACATGGGTTTTTGACCCGGGCCCGGGCCGGTCTCGGACTTTCTGGTGGTGTGCATGTAACGTGCAGCGAGTTGTACTCGCGCGTCTCGACTGTGAAAAGCCTGTCGCCCGGCGCAGCTGGAAGCTAGCAGTGCTACTCCTATGTACTTCCCTTTTCTTGTTCCGTCGTATTTTGCGCTGTTTCAACAGAATGTAAAAGTCCAGAAAGACCGAAGTCGTCTCAAATAGAGATGCAAAATTTCCGGAAATTTTGAGCAATCGGAAAAAACCTGTTTTTTTCACGTTTTTTTTTCTGAAATTTTGGAAAAAAATGAAAAAGAACAAATTTTCTTGAGCATAGGGTCAATTGTTTATTGCCAAATGTCAAAGCCACAACTCTCATTATGTAAATGACAGAAGTGAAATGCTTTCTGCCTTTTCACAAACGAATGCAGGGTTTGACAGATCGAAGACAAGCCGGAAGCATCACCGCGAACGCGTTCAGTTCTCTATGGACGGGCGGCTTCTTAGAATTGTTACGGCAGTTAGAACAAAGAACAAATGTCTCTTCTGTGGCTATTTCGTCGTGGCTTCGACTATATGGAAACATGGATGAAGATGTCTCCCCGACCGTGAAGTGCATCCACACATCGGAAATTGGCCGTACCATTGCAGAATCTGCTTCCACACGGCTTCATATGCGGACTTCCGCGACAGGTTGCACAAGTGCACGAGGGAAAGTCAAAATTGAACAATAACGGGCACCAAAACATGCGAAACCGCACCGGAATGACGAAGCCACGCTGACGCTGGAGCTGACAATAGAGAGTTTTAGAATAGGGGCCCCAAACGTTTTGGGGCCCCAAAGAAATAGCATGGAAACAACTGCGCATGAGCGAGACGCTAACTGCGTTTGGGTTTTGCGCTGGGCACGCTATTTCGCCGATTTAGCGGGAGCCCCAAAAGCAGCCCCAAAAGCTTTGCGTCAACAAACATGGCGGACCCATCGAAGCGGCGGCTCTCCGAGTACCAAACTCGGCTTGATTCGTGGTAACGCGGGAAGTTAGTAAGCTAGGAAAGTGACTGCGGTTATCGCTTTCTCTCAACTAGTGTGTGTAATGAAGATTGATTCATTAGACGCCGCTGATTCTCAATTCGATCGTCGATTTCATGGCTCGTAGGCCTAACGTGGATTAGCTTGGCTGGTGAAGGCACGTCAAGTTGGTGACTCAAAATTAGGCGCAATAAATCGTTTGCTGCTAATAGAATAACATCTTAATTGTAATTAAACGCAAAACCACGAAAGTCAAAATTACTCTTCCTTTAATAAATGGTATAGTTCATTTTAATATTTATGATAGTTTTTCTTTGACACCGTAGTGGCGCTGCAAGCGCAAGACGCTATTCACAAACGCAAAGCCCTATTCTAAAACTCATCACTCTTGCATGCCCCAACACTAACACCCGCAAAGCTCTTTGGGGTCCTAAACTTTTGGGGCCCCTATTCTAACACTCTCTATTATGTGATATCGATGGCGAGTGGCCAGCCGTCGTTTTGTGTTTCGGTATCTAGTACGACGTTTCGGTTCCGCTTTCTGCGTTTCGCTTTTACGTTCAACGCAAGGTGTTGCCTACATTTTATTTCGGTACGTTTTTCCCCGCGGAAATTTTGACCAATTTTTCCAACTGCGCCGAAAAAAACGAAAAAAAACTGTTTTTTTTTCGGAATTTTCCCGTTTTTTTACCGCACTTCGCATCTCTAGTCTCAAACCAGAGGATGCCATTGTATTCCTTACCTAAATCAATGTAATTAATGCTTTCAGCGTGGTGTAAAAGCGTTCGCGACTTGCTGATTCTTCAAAGGCGAATTGGTAAAACGATTACTGGTAATATAAGATCATTCGTCACGCGGCTGAACTATAGCACTGCGTCCATCTATGATTGAACGCATGTTCTCAACCGGCTGCCTAGCAGCATCGCGTTACGCTGCACCATGGAGCAAAGAGAAACTTTCTCCATTTACTCCATCCATGCGCTGCGCTCAGGACCTTTCGTGGCGTGTAGATCAGTGGTCGTGGCGGCGCTTCGGCTAGAGTTTGCTAGAATACGGGTGAGCGGGACGAGCGGCTGGGGCGGTGCATGCTTTGCAGGCAGGCGCCCGACGTGCAAAGATGCTGTGGCCTCAGCACACGGCGATCTTGAGTTCGTACCAAATAGGAAAAAGGAGCAGTTTCACCGACGACCTTCGCTTTTGAAGACCACCCAGCCGCATCATGAAGCTTCACCTTCGTGCCACTGCGCAGTATTTGCAAAGGCTTCCCAGCCTTGACTTGGTGGTGCTTCTTCACAGGGGTCCGGGACACCCTGCCGAAGTCAGGAAGGTTAGAACGAAGTCGCCTTTGCAGAAGCTCACCCAGAGAATGCCCAACTTCCAGTGGTGCTGAGGGATAGGCTAGCAGACCCAGCCAGAAGTCCTCCCTCGCCTCTCGAGTCTTTTCAGGATGTGCTTTAGGATTTGCACACCTTTTTTCAGCCAATCCGTTCGACTGCGGATAACGGGGGCTGGAGGTTATATGGTTGAAGTCGCATGTTTTGGCACATCTGGAAAATTCACGGCTTGAAAACTGGGGTCCGTTATCCATGCAAGCTTCTACAGGTACGCCGTACCTGGCGAACGGGGCGCTTAGGGCTGCGATTGTGTCTTCGAGTTTCTCAACCTCAGGGAAGGCGTCGTAAGCAACCACATAAGAACTTCCAGCATAAGAAAAGATGTCTACTCCAACCCTATACTAAGCACATTTTGGAACTGGCCGCATTAGATGTGGTTCCTGTGGTTGCCTGTACGCATACTTCCTGCATGTTGCGCAGCTTATTAGCGTGGCGATTTCGCCGTTCAGACTAGAGATGGGAAAAACGGCTCACTTCAGTGAGCGGCTCGGAACGGCTCAGCTCACTGGAATGAACCGGTTCATTTGAAAGGCTCACCGGTTCACTTAAACGTGTAGCCTGTGTTATGCATATTCTATAGTTATGTGGCTTTGAAAAAAAACGACATATGCATAATTTAATAACCGTGTTATTGGTATTTTCGCTATGTTTAGAGAATATTTTGACATATCTTAAAAGCGTGAATTTTAGTTGTAATGAAATTTTCTTTTCCGATATTGGGGATAAAACGCTTATGATACTGTGACAGGCAGAATACAAGGTACTTTTTTCAGAAAAAAAAATATGTAACTTCATCGTCATTACAGAAGCTTGTCCGTTTTTGTGGTACTTTAAAATCAACTTTTGTCAAACTAAGAACACAAAATGGTTGTACATTATGTTTCAACTTTATTCATGTATTCACATACGTACGTTCTATAATATGAGCAAGCTGTAACGCCATGCGATATGAATGTAGAAATCATTTCTTGAAGTACAATACAAAAATAATACAAAATATCCACGACTGCCGCACGTAGCTTTCGTTTTTTTTAATCTTTTGAGTGCACGCGCGATACTGGCGATCATGCCATCATACACCGGGACAAAAAAATAAATAAATGAAGTTCGATTACAACACAACAGATCATTGGCCTCGTTTATTGACGTGCTGATACACGCTCAGAAAATGCACTGAAGTGGATGTCATGGGCGACATTTTCATGACTACACTAATTAGCACAAATGAAGACCAGGACGTAAACTGTACGTTCACCTTGTCGTTAAAGCGCCCCGAAACCACCCAGAGATCGAAATTTAGTTGGGGTGTTGCAGTTGTGCATGAGTCTACAACGAACACGTAGCCACGAGAATTTTTCGAAATGGTACCGTAATAGCGGAGTTACGCGCGTTTGGATCGAAAAACGGCCCTCCCTCGTTTCGCTCTTTCCTTCGCTACTTTCCTCATCGGCAGGTCTCCCCTCCTCGCCGAGTGCTTCTCGAAAGGTTACGTGACAAACGGCATCGCCAACGCGCTTCTCAAAACACTGCATACTTCCGGTCACGTCCACAATAGCGGCACATATACCGACGGCGAACCGTCTGCCAGTGCCGTAGAACGTCTGCCGCGCGAGAGATGTCCAAAGTAGACGGCAGTTAGGCCGGCGCCCCGCCCGCTGCACCATCAATGGCCCAATCGACGACCGCGAACCTGCGCGCCTCCGCCACCGGCAACGAAAACATCAGCTGCAGCCGGGAGACGACGGGCTCGGCTGTGCTCGCATCGCAGCCGACGGCGCCGCTAATATCAGCGTATTTTTCTTCTTTGTGTACAAGTATTGCGAAGAGCGATAACAACGATAAGAAAATATTGCGGCTTGTGAGGTTCGGTATTTCATTTCAAAGCGCCGTCCGTTTTAGCGTTGAAGGGAACCAGAAAAGGCCTAGCGACGATATAGGCACCGTCGAGCGATCAGCGGCGGTGAATTTGCCGCACAAATAAGTCCCGGTCACATCCTTTCTACGTAGGGCAAGGAAATCTCGCCGTTCGCGAGCAAGAACCGCTGTCGAACGGCGGCCCGCGAATGGCAAACGGCGTGCGATGAGTTACCGTGTCGGTAACGTGGACTCAGCGCTTCTCGGCTACCCGCTGTTGCTGCGGTGCCGGCCCGTGTTATGCGAAGCGTACCGCTATAGACCCTGTGTTGCGCGCACGTCTGGAAAGGCCTACATTGTCGCACTCTGTTCGCGCAGCTAATCAGACAGCTAAGCACGACTGTGTTGGAACGCGAGTGATTTGGTACTTGCGTTGCGGGCTGTAATTACTGATTCGCAAGGGCGCACAAACGAGCAACACGACGAGGAAGAGCAGAAAGCGCGCGTACCTGCTAGCAGACTAACCGGAAGTCATAGGTTCTTGTTCAACCAATGGACATCGTTTCTGCAGTTGACATCACCAGATTCCCCCGGCTGCGCGTTTACTTGAAATGTTCAAAAATTATCTGAGGTGGTTTAGGGGCCCTTTAAAGACACGGAAGACCATCTTCGAAGTGTTATTGGACCAGCGCACGATGTGCGATCGGTGAGAGTCGTGCGGCATCGTTCGAACAGCAGCAGAAACGAACGGTACCATCCTTTGTCAATTAAGACTACTTCTCCCCTCGATGGCATCGGGTGCCACCACCATAAGACGCACAAAAAACCAAAGGGACTGCTGCGCACACCACACACTGCGAGCGAGTACTTGTAGCGCGAGTCGGCCCGCACTGGCCACCATTCGTCGGTAAGAAACCGAAACCTCGAAACCCAGCAGAAGACCCAGCTCTGACGGAACGGTTCGGCACGGCTCATTCAAGGAGAGCGAACCGGCTTCCTCACTCCGAAAGAACCGCCGCTCACTTACTGAACCACAGCTCAATCGCTTTTCAAAAGAGCGGCGCGCTCCTGAGCGTTCAGGAGCGAGCCGAATCTTTTGAAGAGCGAGGGAGCCGTGGCGAAAAGAGCGGCTCGCTCCTGTCAGGAGCGAGCCGAGGGGCTGAAGGCGACTCTTGCGAGGAAGGGCGGGAGGGCAGTTGCTTTCTCGTACCGCTAATAGATGGCGCGGAAGTCGCACCCAGCAGAAGACCCGGCAGCCCCGGCTCTGACGGAACGCATCGGCACGGCTCTCTGAACGCGAGAGAACCGGCCCCCCTTCTCCAAAAGAACCGCCGCTCATTTTTACAGAACGACCGCTCACTCGCTCTTTAAAAAGAGCCGCTCACAAGATCCGGCTCGCTACTGAGCGACCCCTCTCTAGTTCAGACCGGGCCAAAACACCAGAGTTCGAGCGCTATCTTTGCAGTTTTGCAACCCGAGGTGGCCAGCATGTACTCTTTTCAGGATGCTTTGTCGCATACTCTTCGGCATTACAATTTTCGAGCCCTTCAGCACTATTCCATTAACGACTGACAGTTCTTTCAAAAATGGCTTGAGTTCCCCTTTCACCGGCTGCCCGCTTGCCAAGCTCTGGCTCACGGTCTGTAGGTATACACCTCATGAGACGTTTCTTGCTGCAGTAACCACTGCGTTTCGGAAGGAACCATGTAGCCCAAGGACTGCACCGCATGGATCTCCATGTCGTCTGTGGTACCAGGAGTGGTGCCAACTTGGTCTTCGCCCTGGTCAGCCGTCGAGCGTGACGACATAATAGTGAGAACCAATTGCTTTCCGGGAATGTACTGCAAAACAAAGTTGTATTTTAGCAATCGCAAAAAGAATCTTTACACTCGCGGTGGCATGTCGGCGATTTCCTTTTGCGCGATCGCTACAAGCGGCTTATAGTCTGTTTCGATGAGCACTTTTCTTCCGTGCACAAACTCGTGAAACCTTTCACGGCCAAAACAAATCCCCACTGCCTCCTATTCAATTTGGGCATATATTTTCTATGCTCGGGTTAATACACGAGATGGATATGCTACAGGTCGCCACTAACCATTGTAGCCTTGCAATAATGCTGCACCGACACCTTCCTTTGATGCGTCGCAAGTTATCTTAATTTCTCGTTGCGGATCAAAGATTGCAAGCAGGGCCGGTATTTTGTAGCGATGCCTTTCCGGAGCTAATGCCTTTTCGCGCTAATCACGCTTTGTCAGTGGTCAGAGGGACGGTCCGCTCGCGTTATCGACGGGATCAGGCCGCCGTGAGCGGTGGGTGATAAGACTAGTATAGAATTAGTTATAATGCATCGCTTCAACATACCGGCCCAGGGGCGCGGTAGTCTTGACTTGATAAGCTCTCGTAAAAGCGTCGTTCGCTCAGACAATCATGGCACGAATTTGCCGCAATAGTTAAGCACCCCCAGCATTCGCTGGACGTCAGTCTAGGACGTTGGTGTTGCCATTTTCGCCAAGCTTTCGATTACCTTTCGGCCAGGCGATATGCCCGTTTGGCGTATGACGTCACCAAGGAATTTGACTTCACACCGAACTCGCATTTGTGAGTGCTGAAAGTCAATCCTGCTTTCTCGGCAGCTTTAAGTACTTCTGTCAACCATTCATCGTGTTCTTGCTTACTGGAACCCCAAAATAAAATGTCGTCAATGTATACTAGCACATAAGGTAGGCCGTCGAATACTTGGTTTGTTGAAATACCTCCGGTGCATATGAATGCCGAAGGGCCGGCGTAGGAAACGGTATCTCCCAAACGGCGAAGAGTAGGTGCAGATCTGAGATGACCGCTCGTCAAGCGGTATCTGATGATAGCCGGAGTTCGCGTCAAGACAGCTGAAGTACGCGGCATTGGTTAAACGGGCTTCGAAATCGTTGCGCCTAGGAAGCGGGAAATGCTGCCGCTTTATGTACTTAACAGTTCTGGGGTCCATGCACCCCCTAATTAGCGTGCCATCTTTCTTCTTTGCCAGAACTAAAGGACTGACGCAGTCGGTAGGCTCGTTCACTTTAACAAGTATGCCAGCATGTACCATTCTTTCAAGTTCTTTCTTTAGAGGCTCTTCCGGCGCCAAAGGAACTCGTCGAGCAGGTTGCGCGACTGGCACTGCTTGAGGTTTCGGGACCATGCTGTAGGCCTGCTGCAAACAACCTAGGCCCTCGAAGACATGCCTGAAATTCTTGAGAAGTCCGTCGTTGGAAATCTTGTCTACGACGCGTACTGTACGCTGGACCAGCCCCAAAGCTTCACTAGCTTCTAGTCCTAGTAAGGCCTGCCGGGCATTTGTCACAACGAAAAATGTGATTGTAGCAGAAGTACTACGTACTACCAAGTATATGCACAACTATGTAACTTTTTTTAGGTATGTAATAAACTTGAATTGAAGCCTTACTTCCTTCGTAGACGTTCCAAAGCATGATATGGTACCACCGTTATACGCCCTCAGTACCAAATTCGTTGTTTCAACTCTCCCGCTCCCCTCCCCTCCCCTCAGTGGTGAATTGACATGGGAAACAGGCTTGCCGGCGACGCGGTGGCCACTTTAAAGCTCATCTCGCGATTGCGAACTTGGGCTTTAACTCGAGATCCCGACTAGCTGTCGTGATCTCGAGAATGTCGAAGTCCTCGTGTTGCTGTTTGATTTCGCTTACTACCGCTGATGCGCAACCTCTTGCAAAGTGGTTCAGCTTGTGGCACAAACGACACCGCTTTACAAATCAGGGCATTGCTTCAGTTTGTGCGAGTGGTTGCACTTACGACGGTGAAACTGTTCTTTTCCTTGCTGCCGCTCTTTGAGGTGGCGCCGAGCGCCTCGAATGCATCGACTCTGTGTGCCCCGCTACGCCATACTTCGTTTCGCTTGCTGCCGTCTCCACTGCTTTGCAATTTCCTCTGATTTTGCAAAGTCAGTTGGCTGCCACGAAGCATTTCCTCACGTAGTTTAGGATTGTGCATGCCAAATACGATCTGGTCCCTTATCATCGATCCTCGCAATACGCGAAAATTACACTGCGCTGCTTGCTTTTTTCAGGTCACGAACAAATTTCTCAAATGGTTCTCCCTCCGCTTGTTTTCTTGAACGGAATACATCTCTCTTGTGCACTTCATTGCTCACTTCGGCGCAATGGGCATCAAACTTTCTCACCGTCGTACTGTAATGGTTATTGTTTTCATCCGGCGCGAACTGGAAGTTCTTGAAGACGTCCAGCGCGTCGTCCACCCGCCATGCTCAGCAGGAAGGCTGCCTTCGATGCTTCCGCTTTCGGCTGGTCCTTTGCCTCAGTTGCCTGCAGAAATAACTCACATTTCTGCCTAAAACGCTTCCAGTTCTCTATTAAATTACCCGTCAGCCGCAATGGCTGTGGTGTCTTCTGCAGGTCCCATAACGCATTCTTCGCGGGTACGATTCCTCTCAGGCGTGGATGGGCAGCGGGTCAACTTCTGGCACCATGTAATGTGCCGAGGGAGTCGACGTTTACAGCAGCATAGCCAGTGCAGCAAAGGAACACAGGTTTATTGAGAGCGTGGCTTATAGAGACATGATCCAGCGCGCTGTACATACTGCGCATCACCGATCTGATATCTCTACACGTGTGCGATACACTGCAAGCGCTAGCCTAGGGGTGTTGAACGGGCCTTGCTAACTTTGCGTAACCTTTTGAGTTGGCGTTTTGCGTGTATTACTTCCCAAGGTAATCCACGGGTTATTTTTCAATGTTTTCTTCTATTAATGTTTTTTTTAGGAATACAATTTGTTGCACAGTGTGACACTATGTCTTTTAAACGCAACCCGACAACATTTAAATCAGTCAAAGGATCTGAGGCCTAGGCTGAAATCTCTTGGAATTCGTGAGGTAAATAGGTTTGTATGAGGGCTTCATCCGCTTTGTTAGAATTTATTATAGTTTGAGTTGTGGTTTGCACTGATATTTTGTAATCTAGAGGTAAGGTGCACATCGTAATATTGTGATCGGATATTCCTTCTATTACTTCTACCTTCACTTGTTCTAAGAGAAAGTTACTACTTAGCAAAATCAGGTCCAGTATACTCCGAAACTTGCTTTGCACCCTTGTGGGGCATTCCAGAATTTGGGGAAGGTTAAAATTTAACATCTTATGGAGAAGGGCTTCTGAAGCATTTGTTCAGTACTGCATGGTAGATCAATTGAGGTCGGCAAGGTTAAAATCACCCACGAGAATAACACGACAATTTCGAGCATGTTGCTGCAAATATTCTTGTATGGTAATTATGCATTCGCGTCCACCATAGATGCAGCCAAGAACTATACTTGTGCCTTTAGTGTTAATCTTACAAAAATTGCCTCAGCATCACTCACTTCTAGAAGAATGACCAGTGGGATTGATTTCTTTAATGCTAACGCTACGCCTGCACCACGTGATTGCCTATGTTTCCAAACCATTACGTAGTTTGGGGGAGTAACTTCATCATCGAGACAGGCAATGATAATCATGTTTCGGTGACTGCCACTATATCTGGTTCACGATCGAGCAATAAGTTTTCAAATGGCTGTACCTAATTCAAGAAACTTCGAGCGTTTACGTTTAACAACGTTATTTTTTCTTGCGGTGGTATTGGCGTGTTGCCTTCGTTCCTTCGTTTTTTCTTTCTTTGTTCCACGTTCGCGATCTTTTTTTTTTGCTCCATTTTGTCGTGCTTCTTTATTTCTACCCTGTCATTCTCTTCGTCATCCCGGATGAAAACACGGTTGTTAATGAACAGTTGTTATACACTAACGACCCCTGTCTTTATTTCGCGGTTTTGCATTGCACTGTCTGAGAGTTTTTTTCGGGTCCTCTCTAAGTTTCGAGATAAATCTTCCCCTCTCGAGAGGTCTGATTTCTTTAGTTTGAAGCCGGTTTTAGTATGGCAATTTTATTTCTTGCGTCTAGTAATTTAAATATGACTGGCCTCGTCTTGTTTGGCCCTTCTCTTCCTAAGCGATGTATGCCGCTCAGTGGCCACATTGAATTGAATTGAATCTTTATTTTCATGTACCACTGACTCATGTTCGAGTTAAAGAATTTTTGTCATTATTCCTTCGTTACGGCCTGTTCTCGCGCTTCGCTTGTTTCTTCTTTTCATTTTATTGCGATAGCAATTATACGGACACTCCCAAAGCGGTTTTCTGCCGTCGCCGTCATCGTCGCCGTTGCCGTCGCCGTGAGGTTCCGTATGACGTCAACGGCGAGTGAAATCGTGCGCCGCGCCCCGGACGCTGTATGGCGAGTGAAAGGCGCGAGGGACGCGCGCTTTCACGAGGAGCGAGCCCACGTCGACGAGCAAAACGCGCGTTCTGCGCCGTGCTCCCTCAAGCGCTGAAGAATTAAGCGTCTCTTTCCTCCTTTACAATCACCATATATAGAGAGCAAACGCGGCTTCTTCCGTCGGGCGAAAGGCCGTGGGGGACGGGAGGGAGGGATGGGAGGGCGACGTGTAGCTGCGGCACCAAAAGCGTATTTATATAAAATGTTGTCGCAGTTTCACCTGCAAGGCGAAGCATCAATTGCGATGCAAATTGGTGCAGAGCTATACGGAGTAATGATAGTAGCTTTATCAGGTGTATCCCTTGGACATGCAGCAGCAGCGGCAACACGCAGAACTGTTGTCGACGCCGTCGGCGTTTTGCCCGCGTTCGCACAAAATGCGTACGGCGTTGGTGACTGTTGCCGGAGGCCTCTGATATAAATAGGCACTTGATGCCGCAGCTAAACGTCGCCTCCCTTCCCTCCCCCTCCCCCGCCACGGCCTTTCGCGCGTCGGAAGAAGGCGCGTTGTTCTACATATATGGTGATTGTAAAGGAGGAAAGAGACGCCTACTTCTGCAGCACTGCGCAAAACGCAGTGCACTGCAGCACTGCGCAGTGCAGCCCTTAATGCAGCACTGCGCAGAACGCGCGTTTTTTCTTCGCCGTGCGTTCACTCCCCGTGAAAGCGCGCGTTCCTCGCGCCCTTTCACTCGCACATACAGCGTTCGGCGCGCGGGCGACGATTTCATCTCCACTGACGTCATACGAAACCTCACGGCAACGGCGAAGGCGACGACGACGGCAGAAATCTGCTTTGGAGTGTCCATATAATTGCTATCGCAATAAAACGTTGCGAGGGCGAGAAGGTGGGTTAAGATTTCCAACGCTGCTAGACGAGTGTCCCATTCTGATCTCGTCGAAAACCTCCGAGCCGCCCCCAGAGGCACAGGCAACAGTCACCAACACCGTGCGCGTTCGGTGCGAACGCGGGCAAAACGCCAACGGCGCGTCGACAACAGTTCTGCGCGTTGCTGGTGCTGCTGCATGTGCAAGTTTTATGCAGCTGCTAAAACTAATATCTTTACTCCGTATAGCTCTCTACTAATTTGCTATCGCAATTGAAGCTTCACCTTTCGGGTGAAACTGCGACATTTTTCTTGATATCTTTAATGCCGGAAGCAATTTCAGTAAGTTGTTTGACGGTTTCCTCGAGTTAAGGGCCGGTGTTGCTTTCAATAGCTCCACACAATAGCCTCTTAAAATATGTCACGCACGATTCACACACAGCTCTATACTTCCATGGGCACGGAACACCAGCAAGAAATGGTCACCTGAGTGGATGAATTTTCCAAACCGCTTCCTCACCTGCAAAATGTAACGAACGGGCAATTTGTGAACCGCATGTCGACGGTGCCACCGTGCCCAGTGACAGGGTGTCCCTTGTGGAACGCATATATAGCCGCGGACAGTGCAGACTCTGAGTGGCGCTATACAGCAGATGGGTAGGCGCATGTGCGCTCAAGCTGATGGTCAAAGATCCGTGCTGGCAGCGTCGGTGCGTAGTCATTCCTTGCATGTCGGTCTAGCGCAATTGCAGCGGTCCCGGTAGTTCCGAGGTGCACATCGCCTGCGCCAAGCAGCAGGCCGAAGACGAACTGCAACCTGTAGACGAACGGGCAATTTGTGAGCCGCATGTCGACGGTGCCACCGTGCCCAGTATATATATATATATATATTATATATATATATATATATATATATATTATATATATATAGTAACTGGATTTTTCAATGGGCCAAGGGTATCTAGCAAAATCAGAAGCACAACTTCGCGGTTATCATAGGTTTCGGTCGGTGGACCGACCTTTTTCAGGGATACAGGAAATTCTCGCAACAGTCTTTTTATATCTTCAGATAGAGAAAGAAGGCGCCAAAAAAATGTCACAGTTTCGCCCTAAGGGCGAAGCAATGAATGCGATAGCAACACAGCAATGTCATACGAAGTAAGGTGAGCGGCTTTGGTAGCAATATGAATTGTAGTAAACATGAGCTGATTAAGTAAGCAGGTGTGCTGCGGCGTAAGTAGACCGACATGAAGAGAGACTCGATCACCACGAGAAGGCGCGTGTGAAACGGTGGTGTTGATGAGAAGCGCTTCCCGTGGGCAGCGCGCGTGCGAAGGGACACACCTGTAGCGCTGCACTGCCGATCCGGCTACATTGCATGTGTAGCGTGCGTTGGAAAATGTGGCCCGACTCTTACTAACTGAATGAACAAGCGTGGTGTGAGCGCCAATGGCAGGGAGATTACTTGTTGGTAACGGGGTTCGTCACGACGCGTGCTTGTCATTATTGGCAGTGGACAAGTGCTTGATACGGCCCCCATTATGCGTGCTTTTACACGTGAATCATCATTGTCAGCGGACACGCCTTTGTCACGGTCCCCAATACACGCGCTTTTTGACGACGATGCACGGCGCATTGCCGTCAACAGCTGCACTGGACATTTCATTGACAAGGTCGCTTTTAAGCGTGTTTGACATACATGATTGACGGACACGCCTGTGATGTTAAGTTGAACATGCAAAAAAAAGAAAGAGAGAAAGGCAGGAAAGACACAAGACCTGGTCGTGCCAGACAAAGCAAAGGGCAAAACACGAGAAACACGAAAGAAGAGGAAATAACCTGCAAATATAGTAGTAACAGCGTGGCGAAATCAGCATGAAATTAAAAAGCAAGGGCAAAACACGAGCAACACGAAAGAAGAGGAGATAACCTGCAAATATAACAGTAACAGCGTGGCGAAATAAGCATGAAATTAAAAAGCAAGGGCAAAACACGAGCAACACGAAAGAAGAGGAGATAACCTGCAAATATAACAGTAACAGCGTGGCGAAATAAGCATGAAATTAAAAAGCAAGGGCAAAACACGAGAAAGAGCAAAACATGAGAAACACGAAAGAAGAGAAAGAAGAACGTAAACTTTATTATCAAATCGATAAGATTTGAGTCCGGCGTATTTTTCGTGGGTCTGGGCACCCGCCGCGGACGCGGTTCCGAGACCTTGTCTCGAAGCGACTTCCTCGGCTCGCTGGACAGCACAGAGCTGTACTCTCAGGTTCGAGCTGAGCAGTGCGGTCTTCCAACGCGAGCGAAGGCTGGCGGTGGAAGAGACGGAGGTGTGAGCACTGCACGAATTGTTCGTTATGTCCCGACATTCCCATAACATGTGATTAAGTGTGGCAACCTCCCAAAGGATGTACATCTCTGTTTGTAGTGTACATGTCTGGATACATGAAGTGCATGAGTCTTGGGTTTATGTAAGAATCAGTTTGTAATTGCCTGTAGTGTACTGCTTGCGCCCTGTCTAACCTAGCGTGAGGGAATGGGTATACGCGTTTCTGTAACTGTAGTGTGTCGTGATGTTGAGGAACCTGGTCAAACGATCCTCCCACGCCCAGACGTTTGCAGTACTCCGCAGGGGCTCTTCCGCCGATGATGCTCGGTGAGTGACGCCTCGAGCACGCGGTGAGCCGCTTCGTTGGGGGTGCTAAGTCCAGTGTGTGCCGGGATCCATAGCAGAGGAAGTAACCTGCAAATATAATAGTAACAGCGTGGCGAAATAAACATGAAATTAAAAAGCAAGGGCAAAACACGAGAAACACGAAAGAAGAAGAAAAAACCTGCAAATATGTTAGTAACAGCGTGGCGAAATAAGCATGAAATTAAAAAGCAAGGCACAATAATGTGGTGTGTTCGGTCCGCTCCCCCCACTGGGGTAGTGGGCATTCTTTCGACATCACACACGTGTTCGGCTTGCCTATGCGGGGATTCAGTTCTGATTTTAGCTAATTTAACCTTTGGACAAAGAAAGGAGAGGTTTCCCATGTGTTCATTTATGCCGTGCGTGATTGTTCTAAATTTGTGGATAAAATATGACTCTTTCTTCCCGTTCACGAGAAGAGCGGAAGCCTGACTGGAGAAGAGTGACACGTATTTTATCAAATGAATGCTCAGGCAGACTGATATGTTTTGAAAATGGGAGATGTGGTAGTGCGCGGGTGTGAGCTCTGTGGTTATTTAGACGGAGTCTGAACGCGGTTCCAGTCTGGGCTTTATACTGTTGGTCGCAGACTTCACAATGGAGCATTTAGATCACATTGCTGCTGTCACAATTTGGAGGTTCCTTAATTTTGAATGTGAAATCAGAGCAAGTAGCCTTAGCAAGACAGATTGAAGTCATGTGCTTACAGACCTTGCAGCGTGGTTTACCACAAGGTCTGCAGCCCGATTCTATGTTTTGAACCGTGGTTGTTCTAGCTCTGACGAGGATATCTCTTAGATTCCTTCCCCGGCGATAGACAGCTCGGGGTGGCTCTGTGACAATTGAAGACAAACGTGTGCTCTGCTGAATGAGGTTGAAGTGTTTGGCTAGGATGTTTTTCACGTGCGGTAATGTAGATGAGTAGGTGAGGATAAGGTTGGTTTGGTTTTTCGGAGGCGGGGCTCTGAGCCCGTCAAAATTTCATTTCTGTCTAAGGCTTGTGCTCGGCTTATAGCATCATCGACAATACGTTCCCGGTAGTGCTTCGCGACCAGGGCCGTTCTGAGCTCCTTTGCATGACATTGGAAGTCTTTCTCGTCAGAGCAGATGCGGTGGTTTCGGTGGGCCTGTGAATACGGTATGGCTTGCTTGCAATGTTGTGGATGGCTACTTTTGAAATGAAGATATTGGTCGTGGTCTGTTGGCTTTTTATATAAGGTTGTGAATATGCGATTATTTTTAATTTGTACCGTGACATCAAGAAAGTTGACAGCTGATTTTGAATAGCTGTAAGTGAAAGAGATTGACGGATGAACTCAGTTCATCTTGCCCTTTTCTTTGTCTGGCACGACCAGGTCTTGGTGTCTTTCCTTTCTCTCTCTCGCTCTTTCTTTTTTTTTTTTTGCATGTTCAACTTAACATGACAGGCGTGTCCGTAAATCATGTATGTCAAACACGCTTAACAGCGACCTGGTCAATGAAATGTCCACTGCAGCTGTTGACGGCAATGCGCTGTGCATCGTCGTCAATCATGTAAAAGCGCGTGTAATGGGGACCGTGACAAAGGCGTGTCCGCTGACAATGATGATTCACGTGTAAAAGCACGCATAATGGGGACCGTATCAAGCACTTGTCCACTGCCAATAATGACAAGCACGCGTCGTGACGAACCCCATTACCAACAAGTAATCTTCCTACCATTGGCTCTCTCCCTGGGATTTTTTTTTTTTGTTTTCTCCCTCTATCTCTCCTTTCTCACTTTATTTGGCGCCTTCTTTCTCTACCTGAAGTTATAAAAAGACTGTTGCGAAAGTTTCCTGTATCCCTTGAAAAAGGTCGTTTCACCGACCGAAACTGTTGGGTAAATAATCTAAGATTACCGCGAAGTTGTGCTTCTGATTTTTCTATGTATATATATATATATATATATATATTACAGTCAAGGTATCCTCACGAGTGGAAGAGGAAGGAGTGTGAGGGGAGAAGACGAGCAGGAGAACGTTTTTACGCTCTTCATTTTATCTGAAATCGACCATAAGGCAGAGCATCTGCAAATAGCTGGACAGACGCAACGAGAGGGCACGTCGCCTGCCTAATGTCTCTGATGCCTCCTTTTCGCCAGCCCTGGCTACTTCTACACCTTTCAATGACGTCGGTCAACGTCGTAGATTTATCAGAGTGCCAACACGCACCGGCATCGAGAGGCCACTACTCTTCGGACACCCGATTTGAACATCACTCTGGTTACGCATGACAGAGCATGAGCATGACAGGCGCCTGGAAGTCGTCTTAGACTGCATCGACACGCCGGCGTAGTACTCAATTCTAAGAAACGTCACTTCGGTGACCGGCAGACATTGGTACTTGGCCATCTTGTAGACAAGAATGGCATCAGGCCTGACCCACAAAAGACAGCAACTGTTGAAGTGTTTAAGCCTCCCCGGTCTGCAAAAAGAGCTTCGTAGTTTCCTAGGCCTCTGCTCTTATTTCCGCCGATTTATACCTGCTTTTACTGATGTCGCCTATCCCCTGACTTGTCTGCTGCATAAGGAAGCCATTTTTGAGTGGACTCATGAGTGCGACGTTTCTTTTCATCAACTGAAGTTTTTACTGACGACGGGTTCCATCCATCGGCATTTCGACCCAGCCGCACCAACAGACCCACACCAATGCGAGTGGCGTGGGGGCAGGTGGAGTCGTTCAGCGATGCGACCGGAAAGAGCACGTCATTACTTATGCGAGTCGTACCTCAAGTAAGCCTGAACGCATTTACACCGTTACAAAGCAAGAATGCCTAGCGGTCATTTTTGCTGTGCAACGTTTCCGCTCGTACGTGTATGGACGCCCATTCACAATCGTCACAGATCATCCTTCGTTGTGCTGGCTTGTCAACCTTCGTGATCCCTCTGGTCGACTCGCGCGCTGGGCTTTACGTCTTGAGGAGTACAACTTCAGTTTCCTACAAGAGTGGTCGTCGACACGCTGATGCTGACTGCCTTTCGCGAATTCGAAAGGCAGTCACGACACTTTGTGATGCGGATAACTTTGGCTTTGTGATGCGGATAACTGAACAAGACACTTTGTGATGCGGATAACTTTGGCCGTTTCATTGCTTCTTTGGCACCTGCATTTCCTGGTAAAGATATCTTTGAGAAGGAGCAGCGAAAAGACTTCAGCTTAGAGTTGCTTTTGCTGCGCACGACTCCACAACAAGCCGAGGATATTGTGTTCGTGATGGCCTCCTCTAAAAGATGAATTTCGCAACCACTGGTGCCCGCTTCCATCTTGTAGTTCCGGAGAAGCTGCGCTCCACTATTCTGCTGGCCATGCACGACGATCCTACCTCAGGACATCTAGAAGCAGCGCGTACATTTCATCGTACCCAAGAACGGTTTTACTGGCCCCGAATGCGTCGGCCGACTGAAATTAATGTGGCCAGTTGCACTCCTTGTCAGGCCCACAGACACCTAACTACGACGCCATCCGGCCTCCTACAACCACTGACGCCTCCGAGCTGTACTTTCGAGCAAGGTGGAATTGACCTCATGAGTCCGTTTCCCCGCTAATCGAAAGGGAACCGTTGGATCATCGTATGTGCCAATCATCTGACCCAGTACTGCGAGACGGCTGCTTTGCGATCTGCCAGCGCGAGCCAAGTTTCCATTTTACAGCGTAAGCTGTTATGGGCTCATTCCAATAGCTGTTTCGGGTCACGATGATGCCGCCGCCGGCGGCCGCGTAACCGCTAACGCTGGAAACGCGAAAAAATTACCCGATTCCCGCCGGCATCGAACCCGCGCCCGCTGCGTGGGCGTCCGATACTCTACCGCTGAGCCAAGCAAGCGCTTGCTATCGTTGTTCGGGAAATATCCATATATATAGCAAGCACGCTGCGGGAGACGACTCGAGCCTCGTGAAACGTGAAACTCCTCCGGCGCGCCCGGCAAATATACTTTTGGGGTGTGTTCAAGGTGTACGGACTGAACCCTTGGTTGACACGGGTGCATCGCTTTACGTTATTAGTACTGACTTGTTTTCTGGATTGCGAAAAGTGAAGACATCATATAATCGCCTTCCCCATTGTTGTGCTATTGCAGTTCTTGTTCAGCCCTCCGGTGTTTTCACTGCGCGCGTTTACATTAATGGCATCCTTCACCAGATTGAGTTTGTCGTGCTATCTTCGTGTACATACTCGATGATTTTGGGATGGGACTTCCTGTCCTCCGCCTCAGCTTTCATCTCTTGCAGTCAGCGAACTATTCATATCACGGACACTGAATCTTGGTCCGATGTCGACGCACACAGCCCACGTTTCGTCACGTCTACCGACTGTTTCATTCCCGTGGGCAATGAGAATCTTCTAACACTGACTTCCGGCACCATTGGTAATGGTGATGTGTTCCTTGCACCGAACGGTCACTGCATTTCTGGTGGACTTAGCATTACTCCTAGCCTGGTGCTGTTTCAGGGTGGTAGAGCGTTCGTCGCTGTTCGGAACCCTACTTCTTCGCCAGTTGAGTTCTCCCAGGGCACCACTGTAACTTGCTTTACTGACACCGAACCTCTTTCGCTGGTACCCCTTCACACCGAATCACCACATTTGCCTACCACAACTGATGCTCATGCTGCTGCCGCTGCTTTAACGGCTGCGATAAATCCCGATCTGAGCGCTGCGCAGAAAGAAGACCTTTTGGCCCAACTGCAAAAACACAGCGCCTTATTTTACGTGTACTCCAAGCTTCTGGGGCGCACTTCTGTCGCAGTGCATCGCATTGAAACCGAAGGCAGTTCGATTGTATACCGCCACCCGTGTTGCGTGTCTTCCGCACAACAGAAAATCATTGCGGACAACGTTGATGACATGCTTCAAAGAGACATCATTCGGCCATCGTCCATTTCTTGGTCCTCTCCTGTTGTGTTGGTTCGCAAGAAAGACAGCTCTGTACGATTTTGCGTGGCCTATTGAGCACTTAATAAGATCACGCGCAAAGACGTATATCCGATGCCAAGAATCGACGCTGAATATTTCTCAAGTCTAGACTTCTGATCGGGCTACTGGCAAATACCCATGCTTGAAGCGGACAACGACAAGACAGCCTTTGTAACACCACACGGACTTTACGAGTTCAACGTCATGCCCATCGGATTATGTAATGCTCCTGCAACATTTGAACGAATGATCAATACAGTTTTACGCGGCCTTAAGTGGAAGACCTGTCTGTTTTATTTAGATGACATCGCTATATTTTCTACAACTTTTCGTCAGCACCTTCAGCGTTTGGACGAAGTTTTCACAAGCATTTCCAACACTGGACTTCAACTCAACACAAAGAAATGCCATTTTGCCTGAAAGAACATCAAAGTGTTGGGCCGCCATATCAGTAAAGATGGTGTTCTACCAGATCCCGACAATGTTGCTGACGTGCTTCGATTCTCTCGCCCCGGAAATCAAAAACAAATAAGAAGTTTCTTGGGCCTGGCATCCTACTTACGCCGCTCCATCAGTCATTTTGCTGCCATGGCGTCACCGCTGCACAAGTTTCTGATGTAGGGCACTGCTTTCCCTTGGACCAACAACTGCGAACTTTCTTTCCAAGCCTGCAAGCAAGCCTTAGAAACCGACCCTGTCCTCTGTCACTTCGATGAGAACGCACCAACTTGGTCGCACACCGACGCTAGTGGCCATGGAATCGGTGCTGTCTTTCTACAGCGTGAAACCACTACACGACAGGAAGTTGTTGCTTATACCAGTGGCGCATTAACGGCTGCCGAAAAGAACTACTGGATAAGAGAGCAGGAATGCCTTGCAGAAGTTTGGGCCATACAAAAGTTTCGACCATATCTTTAAAGGTGCCACTTCACAATCATAACTGACCACCACGCCTTATGCTGGTTGTCGTCAATGAAAAATGTGTGTGGACGCCTTGGTTGCTAGGTGGTCCGATTACAAGAGTACGCCTTTGACGTTGTCTACAAGTCTGTGAAAAAACATCAAGATGCCGACGCTCTGTCTCGCTGCGCCCTGCCACTACTACCTTCGAGCACGTCCCTCCATTTCTCGCACTTGATCATGAGACTAAGTCTCTCCTTACGTTATTACCTCTAGCGGTTACTGACACGTTATCTTCCATTTGCGTTCCTCAGAAAGACAGAAACCTGAGCTAGTTGGTAAGGGATCCTAATGCAAAACAGGTAAGGCGTGCAGACGCGGACACACGAGGAGAGAAGTGAACAACACAAACGCCGAAGATCAACTCAGTCGGCATTGATAGTCGGCGTTTGTGTTGTCCACTTCTCTCTTCTTGTGTCCGTGTCTGCACGCCTTACCTTTTTTGCATTATGCGTCCCTCAGTTCGCCTCGTGTCAACGTTCTGATCCCTACTCAACAGCAGTATCCAACACTTGTGCGGAACTACTTCTGCACCAAATGCCAGATTACGTCGACAACTGCGACTAATTAAGCTCGACAACGATGGGCTGCACCGCTAAACTCACAACTCCGACGGACACCACTGGGTACCTGTTCTTCCACGTTCGCTCACACACAAGTCCTTGAAGCCTTTCACGATGACCCATCTGCTAGCCATTAGGGTTTCCACAAAACATGCCGTTTCTTTTGGCCAGGTATGTCTACCTTTGTGGCCAAGAACGTCGCTTCTTGCGCCCACTGTTAACGGCGGAAACGACAGACTTCGCCTCCTGCTGGCCTTTTACAGCCCATCCCTTCTCCCGAGACACCTTTTGCCATCGTTGGGATAGACCTAGTCGGTCCTCTGCCCATAACGCATGCAAGTCATCAATGGAGTGTCACAGCTGTTGGCCACCTCACATGTTACACAGAGACCACTCCTCTACGCTGTAGTTCGGCCGACTTCTTTCTGGATGCCATTGTGCTCGTCATGGTGCACCTCGTATACTGTTAAGTGATCGCGGCAAGACTTTGATGTCAACAATCAAAGTACTCAGAGCATGTCGCTCAGTTAAGACGACACCCACATACCACCCTCAAACAAATGTCTTAACAGAGCGCGCACACTAACCGATATGATATCAATGTATATCGGGCCAAATCACTACAAATGGGACAAACTTTTACCTTTTGCGACGTTTGATCACAACACCGCTAAACAAACGAACTACCGGGTACTCACCTTTCTACCTAGTTTACGGCCGTTCGCCGACATTCACTATCGACGCCGCTTTCTTCAATGCCCCAACTGCGATCACCTCGGCCAGTATGCCCGAACAGTTCGTCTCGTGACTTGACGAATGTCGTCAACGTGCTCGCTTCAACACAGATGTCAGTCAGCTAGATCGCAAGCAACGCTACGACATCTCTCGTCGAGACGTCTCTTTTCGTATTGGAGAGGAAGTGTTCCTTTGGACGCCCAGTCGTACACCCGATTTAAGTGTGAAGTTTGAATCTCGCTTCCTTGGACCCTACAATATTAATGAACAAACATCCCCCGTGAACTCCCTGTTACTCTCTTTGAGGTTTCTTAGGACCACCTTATCGTGGTCCGGAGAATGATCACGTTTCGCGTCTCAAAAGATTCGTTCGGCGTTCCCCTCCTGGTTAAGTCGCAGCCTGCCTGGCCCTTGCGCGCGCGGGGAAATTAACGTGAGCATTATGCATACGCATCATATTCTCATCTGCACATACTCATCGCCTGTTGGTGGGGCTCTCGTTTGAGAGAATAAAGAATAGGCTGACAGCCCTAACCTTGTCTCACAATGTATATATATATATATATATATATATATATATATATATATATATATATATGTTAACTAGGCATCTGACGGTAAACCTGAGAAGGAATATATTGTCACGTAGTAGTGACGATGAAGCAAACAGTCGTAAAACTGGGAATGACGAAACTGATTCTTTATTGGGCGAACCTGTGCCCACAAAAGCAAGTTACACTTGAAGCACAACGATAGCGGCGAACACAGTCGGCGATCGTCGGAATCTGATCAGCGGCGAAACGCGTCGGCTTTTATACCTGAGTCATCGAAGGTTCCAGATTAATCCCTGATGCCCGCGTGTCTTCCAGAAAGTTCTAGACAATTCGCATCAGTCACACAATCAGATAACATAAGCGTCTGTGAAAACAGGCAACGGAAAGAAGCATCGATAACGTTCTAGAAACCTCCGACACAGGCGCGTCCTGCGCCGAGCGATAACGTTTAACATTTGTTAGCCGGTGGAAAGCGGCCACCGGTGAAAGATAAAGATGTATACGTGTCAATACCCTCCCCTTAAAAAGCATCGTCCCGATGCTACAAGCACGAAAGCGAAAACAAAACAATGCGTTATAAACAACAAAAAAAAACAATAACAGAGTAACAAAGTACCTAATGTCGTCAGCGGGCGTAGAAAGGTTTAAGACGCACCACATGGATGACTTCAGGTCGTGCCCGGCGCCGCTGTGATTGCGAAATGCCGTCTGGCACGACCTCATAGTCCAGTGCGCCAATACGTCGGATTATCTTATATGGTCCGAAATAGCGACGCAACAGTTTCTCGCTAAGTCCTCGTCGGCGTATCGGAGTCCAGACCCAAACACGGTCGCCGGGCTGGTACTCGACGTTGCGTCGTCGAAGATTGTAGTGTCGGCTGTCGGTCCTCTGCTGGTTCTTGATGCGCAAGCGGGCGAGCTGTCGACCTTCTTCGGCACGCTGCAAATAGGTGGCAACGTCGAGATTTTCTTCGTCGGTGACGTCCGGTAGCATGGCGTCAAGCGTCGTTGCCGGGTTCCTTCCGTAGACCAGGTTGAACGGCGCCATGTGCGTCGTTTCTTGCATGGCCGTGTTGTATGCGAAGGTCACGTACGGAAGGATGGCATCCCACGTCTTGTGTTCGACGTCGACGTACATTGCCAGCATGTCGGCGATGGTCTTATTTAGGCGCTCGGTGAGGCCATTCGTCTGCGGGTGGTAGGCGGTGGTGCGGCGATGGCTTGTCTGGCTGTATCGCAGGATGGCTTGAGTTAGTTCAGCCGTGAATGCCGTACCTCTGTCGGTGATGAGGACTTCTGGGGCACCGTGACGCAGGAGGATGTTCTCAACGAAAAATCGGGCTACCTCGGCGGCACTGCCTTTGGGCAAGGCTTTTGTTTCGGCGTAGCGGGTGAGGTAGTCCGTAGCTACGACGATCCATTTATTCCCGGACGTCGACGTCGGAAAAGGCCCCAGTAAGTCCATCCCGATCTGCTGGAACGGTCGGCGAGGTGGCTCGATCGGCTGTAGAAGTCCGGCTGGCCTTGTCCGCGGTGTTTTGCGTCGCTGACAGTCTCGGCATGTCCTTACGTAATGGGCGACGTCGGCAGAGAGGCGAGGCCAGTAGTATTTTTCTTGTATCCTCGCGAGCGTGCGGGAAAAGCCGAGGTGTCCAGCCGTTGGGTCGTCATGGAGAGCTTGCAGAACCTCTGGACGCAATGCTGCGGGTACCACGAGGAGGTAGTTGGCTCGGAGAGGCGAGAAGTTCTTCTTTAGAAGAATGTCGTTTTGCAA